>NC_069504.1:348944342-349169778 GCF_027579735.1 Bombina bombina | reverse complement strand
TGAAAATTTGGTCATCCCAGAGAAACTATGTAAAATGGACAAGTTCCTAGAGGTGCCGGGGCTCCCAGAAGCTTTTCCTATACCCAAGCGGGTGGCGGACATTGTTAATAAAGAATGGGAAAGGCCCGGTATTCCTTTCGTCCCTCCCCCCATATTTAAAAAATTGTTTCCTATGGTCGACCCCAGAAAGGACTTATGGCAGTCAGTCCCCAAGGTCGAGGGAGCGGTTTCTACTTTAAACAAACGCACCACTATTCCCATAGAGGATAGTTGTGCTTTCAAAGATCCTATGGATAAAAAATTAGAAGGTTTGCTTAAAAAGATGTTTGTTCAGCAGGGTTACCTTCTACAACCCATTTCATGCATTGTCCCTGTCACTACAGCCGCATATTTCTGGTTTGATGAACTGATTAAGGTGCTCGATAGTGACTCTCCTCCTTATGAGGAGATTATGGACAGAGTCAATGCTCTCAAATTGGCTAATTCTTTCACTCTAGACGCCTCTTTGCAATTGGCTAAGTTAGCGGCTAAGAATTCTGGGTTTGCTATTGTGGCGCGCAGAGCGCTTTGGTTGAAATCTTGGTCGGCTGATGCGTCTTCCAAGAACAAGCTACTAAACATTCCTTTCAAGGGGAAAACGCTGTTTGGTCCTGACTTGAAAGAGATTATCTCTGATATCACTGGGGGTAAGGGCCATGCCCTTCCTCAGGATCGGCCTTTCAAGGCAAAAAATAGACCTAATTTTCGTCCCTTTCGTAAAAACGGACCAGCCCAAGGTGCTACGTCCTCTAAGCAAGAGGGTAATACTTCTCAGGCCAAGCCAGCTTGGAGACCAATGCAAGGCTGGAACAAGGGAAAGCAGGCCAAGAAACCTGCCACTGCTACCAAGACAGCATGAAATTTCGGCCCCCGATCCGGGACCGGATCTGGTGGGGGGCAGACTCTCTCTCTTCGCTCAGGCTTGGGCAAGAGATGTTCTGGATCCTTGGGCGCTAGAAATAGTCTCCCAGGGTTATCTTCTGGAATTCAAGGGACTTCCCCCAAGGGGGAGGTTCCACAGGTCTCAGTTGTCTTCAGACCACATAAAAAGACAGGCGTTCTTACATTGTGTAGAAGACCTGTTAAAAATGGGAGTGATTCATCCTGTTCCATTGAGAGAACAAGGGATGGGGTTCTACTCCAATCTGTTCATAGTTCCCAAAAAAGAGGGAACGTTCAGACCAATCCTAGATCTCAAGATCTTAAACAAATTTCTCAAGGTCCCATCGTTCAAGATGGAAACCATTCGAACTATCCTTCCTTCCATCCAGGAAGGTCAATTCATGACCACGGTGGATTTAAAGGATGCGTATCTACATATTCCTATCCACAAGGAACATCATCGGTTCCTAAGGTTTGCATTCCTGGACAAACATTACCAGTTCGTGGCGCTTCCTTTCGGATTAGCCACTGCTCCAAGGATTTTCACAAAGGTACTAGGGTCCCTTCTAGCTGTGCTAAGACCAAGGGGCATTGCAGTAGTACCTTACCTGGACGACATTCTGATTCAAGCGTCGTCCCTCCCTCGAGCAAAGGCTCACACGGACATCGTCCTGGCCTTTCTCAGATCGCACGGCTGGAAAGTGAACGTGGAAAAGAGTTCTCTATCCCCGTCAACAAGGGTTCCCTTCTTGGGAACAATTATAGACTCCTCAGAAATGAGGATTTTTCTAACAGAGGCCAGAAAGACAAAACTTCTGGACTCTTGTCGATTACTTCATTCCGTTCCTCTTCCTTCCGTAGCTCAGTGCATGGAAGTGATCGGGTTGATGGTAGCGGCAATGGACATAGTTCCTTTTGCGCGCATTCATCTAAGACCATTACAACTGTGCATGCTCAGTCAGTGGAATGGGGACTATACAGACTTGTCTCCAAAGATACAAGTAAATCAGAGGACCAGAGACTCACTCCGTTGGTGGCTGTCCCTGGACAACCTGTCACGAGGGATGACATTCCGCAGACCAGAGTGGGTCATTGTCACGACCGACGCCAGTCTGATGGGCTGGGGCGCGGTCTGGGGATCCCTGAAAGCTCAGGGTCTTTGGTCTCGGGAAGAATCTCTTCTACCGATAAATATTCTGGAACTGAGAGCGATATTCAATGCTCTCAAGGCTTGGCCTCAGCTAGCGAGGACCAAGTTCATACGGTTTCAATCAGACAACATGACGACTGTTGCGTACATCAACCATCAGGGGGGAACAAGGAGTTCCCTAGCGATGGAAGAAGTGACCAAGATTATTCTATGGGCGGAGTCTCACTCCTGCCACCTGTCTGCTATCCACATCCCGGGAGTGGAAAATTGGGAAGCGGATTTTCTGAGTCGTCAGACATTGCATCCGGGGGAGTGGGAACTCCATCCGGAAATCTTTGCCCAAGTCACTCAACTATGGGGCATTCCAGACATGGATCTGATGGCCTCTCGTCAGAACTTCAAAGTTCCTTGCTACGGGTCCAGATCCAGGGATCCCAAGGCGGCTCTAGTGGATGCACTAGTAGCACCTTGGACCTTCAAACTAGCTTATGTGTTCCCGCCGTTTCCTCTCATCCCCAGGCTGGTAGCCAGGATCAATCAGGAGAGGGCGTCGGTGATCTTGATAGCTCCTGCGTGGCCACGCAGGACTTGGTATGCAGATCTGGTGAATATGTCATCGGCTCCACCTTGGAAGCTACCTTTGAGACGAGACCTTCTTGTTCAGGGTCCGTTCGAACATCCGAATCTGGTTTCACTCCAGCTGACTGCTTGGAGATTGAACGCTTGATTTTATCGAAGCGAGGTTTCTCAGATTCTGTTATCAATACTCTTGTTCAGGCCAGAAAGCCTGTAACTAGAAAGATTTACCACAAAATTTGGAAAAAATATATCTGTTGGTGTGAATCTAAAGGATTCCCTTGGGACAAGGTTAAGATTCCTAGGATTCTATCCTTCCTTCAAGAAGGATTGGAAAAAGGATTATCGGCAAGTTCCCTGAAGGGACAGATTTCTGCCTTGTCGGTGTTACTTCACAAAAAACTGGCAGCTGTGCCAGATGTTCAAGCCTTTGTTCAGGCTCTGGTTAGAATCAAGCCTGTTTACAAACCTTTGACTCCTCCTTGGAGTCTCAATTTAGTTCTTTCAGTTCTTCAGGGGGTTCCGTTTGAACCCTTACATTCCGTTGATATTAAGTTATTATCTTGGAAAGTTTTGTTTTTAGTTGCAATTTCTTCTGCTAGAAGAGTTTCAGAATTATCTGCTCTGCAGTGTTCTCCTCCTTATCTGGTGTTCCATGCAGATAAGGTGGTTTTACGTACTAAACCTGGTTTTCTTCCAAAAGTTGTTTCTAACAAAAACATTAACCAGGAGATTATCGTACCTTCTCTGTGTCCGAAACCAGTTTCAAAGAAGGAACGCTTGTTGCACAATTTGGATGTTGTTCGCGCTCTAAAATTCTATTTAGATGCTACAAAGGATTTTAGACAATCATCTTCCGTGTTTGTTGTTTATTCAGGTAAAAGGAGAGGTCAAAAAGCAACTTCTACCTCTCTCTCTTTTTGGATTAAAAGCATCATCAGATTGGCTTACGAGACTGCCGGACGGCAGCCTCCCGAAAGAATCACAGCTCATTCCACTAGGGCTGTGGCTTCCACATGGGCCTTCAAGAACGAGGCTTCTGTTGATCAGATATGTAGGGCAGCGACTTGGTCTTCACTGCACACTTTTACCAAATTTTACAAGTTTGATACTTTTGCTTCTTCTGAGGCTATTTTTGGGAGAAAGGTTTTGCAAGCCGTGGTGCCTTCCATTTAGGTGACCTGATTTGCTCCCTCCCTTCATCCGTGTCCTAAAGCTTTGGTATTGGTTCCCACAAGTAAGGATGACGCCGTGGACCGGACACACCTATGTTGGAGAAAACAGAATTTATGTTTACCTGATAAATTTCTTTCTCCAACGGTGTGTCCGGTCCACGGCCCGCCCTGGTTTTTTAATCAGGTCTGATAATTTATTTTCTTTAACTACAGTCACCACGGTACCATATGGTTTCTCCTATGCTATTATTCCTCCTTAACGTCGGTCGAATGACTGGGGTAGGCGGAGCCTAGGAGGGATCATGTGACCAGCTTTGCTGGGCTCTTTGCCATTTCCTGTTGGGGAAGAGAATATCCCACAAGTAAGGATGACGCCGTGGACCGGACACACCGTTGGAGAAAGAAATTTATCAGGTAAACATAAATTCTGTTTTTCGCGCCTCTAATGCGCAGTTGTTTTTGGAAAGCATGGCATGCAGATGCATGTGTGAGGAGCTAAGAACCACTGAAAAAGCTTATAGAAGGCATCATTTGGTATCGTATTCCCCTCTGGGCTTGGTTGGGTCTCAGCAAAGCAGATACCTGGGACTGTATAGGGGTTAAATGTAAAAACGGCTCCGGTTCCGTTATTTTAAGGGTTAAAGCTTTCAAATTTGGTGTGCAATACTTTTAAGGCTTTAAGTTACTGTGGTGAAATTTTGGTGAAATTTGAACAATTCCTTCATACTTTTTCACATATTCAGTAATAAAGTGTGTTCAGTTTAAAATTTAAAGGGACAGTAACGGTTTTATTGTAAAAGTTTTTTGTGCTTTGTTGACAAGTTTAAGCCTGTTTAACATGTCTGAACCATCAGATAACGATGTTCTATATGTATGAAAGCCAATGTGTCTCCCCATTTAAATATATGTGATATATTTTTGTCATAATGTCCAAACAAAGTAGGGATAATAATGCCATAGATATGATATTGCCCAAGATGATTCCTCTAATGAGGGGAGTAAGCATGGTACTGCATCATCCCCTTCTGTGTCTACACCAGTTTTGCCCACACAAGAGGCCCCTAGTACATCTAGTGCGCCAATACTTATTACCATACAACAATTAATGGCTGTAATGGATAATTCTATTGCATGCATTTTTTTCCAAAATGCCTACTTATCAGAGAAAGCGTGATTGCTCTGTTTTAAACACTGAAGAGCAAGAGGACGCTGATGATATCTGTTCTGACATACCCTCACACCTATCTGAAGGGGCCAGGAGGGAGGTTTTGTCTGAGGGAGAAATTTCAGATTCAGGGAAAATTTCTCAACAAGCAGAACCTGATATTGTAACTTTTAAATTTAAATTTCAACATCTCCACGCACTACTTAAGGAGGTATTATCTACTCTGGATGATTGTGACAATTTGGTCATTCCAGAGAAATTAGGTAAGATGGACAAGTTCCTAGAGGTTCCGGTGCCCCCCGATGTTTTTCCTATACCCAAGCGGGTGGCGGACATAGTAAATAAGGAGTGGGAAAGGCCCGGCATACCCTTTGTCCTCCCCCTATATTTAAGAAATTAGTTCCTATAGTCGACCCCAGAAAGGACTTATAGCATACAGTCCCCAAGGTCGAGGGGGCGGTTTCTACTCTAAACAAACGCACTTCTATTCCTATAGAAGATAGTTGTGCTTTCAAGATCCTATGGATTAAAGGTTAGAGGGTTTGCTTAAAAAGATGTTTGTTCAGCAAGGTTACCTTCTACAACCAATTTCATGCTTGGTTCCTGTCACTACAGCTGCGTGTTTCTGGTTCGAAGAACTAGAAAAGTCGCTTAATAAAGAATCTTCGTACGAGGAGGTTTTGGACAGAGTTCAAGCTCTTAAATTGGCTAACTCTTTTTTATTTTAGATGCCGCTTTGCAATTAGCTAGATTAGCGGCGAATAATTCAGGGTTTGCTATCGTGGCGCGCAGAGCGCTTTTGCTTAACATCCCTTTCAAGGGTTAAACACTGTTTGGCCCTGACTTGAAAGAGATTATTTCAGACATCACTGGGGGAAAGGGCCACGCCCTTCCTCTGGATAGGTCTTTTTAGGCTAAAAAGAAGCCGAATTTTCGTCCCTTTCGCAGAAACGGACCAGCCTCAAATTCTACACCCTCTAAGCAAGAGGGTAATACTTCTCAAACCAAGCCAGCCTGGAGGCCGATGCAAGGCTGGAACAAGGGTAAGCAGGCCAAGTCACCTGCCACTGCTACCAAAACAGCATGAAGTGTTGGCCCCCGATCTGGTTCCACGGGTCTCAATTATCTTCGAACAGGCATTCTTACACTGTGTAGAAGACCTGTTAAGCATGGGAGTGATTCATCCTGTTCCATTAGGAGAACAAGGGATGGGTTTTTACTCCAACCTGTTCATAATTCCCCAAAAAGAGGGAACATTCAGACCTATTTTAGATCTCAAGATTCTAAACAAGTTTCTAAGGGTTTCATCATTCAAAATGGAAACCATTCGAACGATCCTTCCTACCATCCAGGAAGGTCAATTCATGACCACGGTGGACTTAAAGGATGCGTACCTACGTATTCCTATCCACAAGGAACATTTTCGGTTCCTAAGGTTCGCCTTTCTGGACAAGCATTACCTGTGGCACTTCCATTCGGATTAGCCACTGCTCCAAGGATTTTCACAAGGGTACTAGGGTCCCTTCTAGCGGTGCTAAGACCAAGGGGCATTGCAGTAGTACCTTACTTGGACGACATCCTGATTCAAGTGTCGTCTCTGTCAAAAGCAAGGGCTCATACGGACATTGTCCTAGCCTTTCTCAGATCTCACAGGTGGAAAGTGAACATAGAAAAAAGTTCTCTGTCCCCGTCAACAAGAGTTCCCTTCTTGGGAACAATAATAGTTTCCTTAGAAATGAAGGTTTTTCTGACAGAGGCCAGAAAATCAAAACTTCTAAGCTCTTGTCAGGTACTTCATTCTGTTCTTCTTCCTTCCATAGCGCAGTCCATGGAAGTAATAGGGTTGATGGTTGCGGCAATGGACATAGTTCCTTTTGCACAAATTCATCTAAGACCATTGCACCTGGGCATGCTCAGACAGTGGAATGGGGATTATACAGACTTGTCTCCGACGATACAAGTAGATCAAATAACCAGAGATTCACTCCGTTGGTGGCTAACCCTGGACAACCTGTCACAGGGAATGAGCTTCCGCAGACCAGAATAGGTCATTGTCACGACCGACGCCAGTCTGGTGGGCTGGGGCGCGGTCTGGGAACCCCTGAAAACTCAGGGTCTATGGTTTCGGGAAGACTCTCTTCTCCCGATAAACATAATGGAACTGAGAGCGATATTCAATGCTCTCAAGGCTTGGCCTCGACTAGCAAAGGCCAAATTCATAAGGTTTCAATCAGTCATCATGACGACTGTTACATATATCAACCATCAGGGGGTAACAAGGAGTTCCCTGGCGATGGAGGAGCATCCGGGGGAGTGGGAACTCCATCTGGAAATCTTTGCCCAAATAACTCAATTATGGGGCATTCCAGACTTGGTTCTGATGGCCTCTCGTCAGAACTTCATGGTCCCTTGTTACGGGTCCAAATCCAGGGATCCCAAGGCGACTCTATTGGATACAATAGTAGCACCTTGGATCTTCAACCTAGCTTATGTATTCCCACCGTTTCCTCTCATTCCCAGGCTGGTAGCCAGGATCAATCTGGAGAGGGCTTCGGTGACCTTGATAGTTCCTGTGTGGCCACGCAGGACTTGGTATGCAGACCTGGTGAATGTGTCATCGGCTCCACCATGGAAGCTACCTTTGAGACAGGACCTTCTTATTCAGGGTCCATTTGAACATCCGAATCTGGTTTTCCTCCAACTGACTGCTTGGAGTTTGAACGCTTGATTTTATCAAAGCGTGGGTTTTCAGATTCTGTAGTAGATACTCTTATTCAGGCTAGAAAGCCTGTAACTAGAAAAATTTACCATAATATATGGAAAAAATATATCTGTTGGTGTGAATCTAAAGGATTCCCATGGAATAAGAAAAAAATTCCTTAGATTCTTTCCTTTCTACAAGAAGGTTTGGAGAAAGGATTTTCTGCGAGTTCTCTGAAGGGACAGATCTCTGCTTTATCTGTTTTACTTCACAAAAGGCTGGCAGCTGTGCCAGACGTTTAAGCGTTTGTTCAGGCTCTGGTTAGAATCAAGCCTGTTTACAGACCTTTGACTCTTCCCTGGAGTCTTAATCTAGTTCTTTCAGTTCTTCAAGGGGTTCCGTTTGAACCCTTACATTCCATAGATATTAAGTTATTATCTTGGAAAGTTTTGTTTTAGGTTGCAATTTCTTCTGCTAGAAGAGTTTCTGAGTTATCTGCTCTGCAGTGTTCTCCGCCCTATCTGGTCCATGCAGATAAGGTGGTTTTTACGTACTGAGCCTGGTTTTCTTCCGAAGGTTGTTTTCCAACAAAAATATTAACCAGGAGATAGTTGTACCTTCTTTGTGTCCGAATCCAGTTTCATAGAAGGAACGTTTGTTACACAATCTGGACGTTGTCCGTGCTCTAAAATTCTATTTAGATGCTACAAAGGATTTCAGACAAACATCTTCCTTGTTTGTTGTTTATTCTGGTAAAAGGAGAGGTCAAAAAGCAACTTCTACCTCTCTATCTTTTTGGCTTAAAAGCATCATCAGATTGGCTTATGAGACTGCCGGACGGCAGCCTCCTGAAAGAATCACAGCTCATTCCACTAGGGCCGTGGCTTCCACATGGGCCTTTAAGAACGAGGCTTCTGTTGATCAGATATGTAAGGCAGTGACTTGGTCTTCACTGCACACTTTTACCAAATTTTACAAATTTGATACTTTTGCTTCTTCTGAGGCTATTTTTGGGAGAAAGGTTTTGCAAACCGTGGTGCCTTCCATCTAGGTGACCTGATTTGCTCCCTCCCATCATCCGTGTCCTAAAGCTTTGGTATTGGTTCCCACAAGTAAGGATGACGCCGTGGACCGGACACACCTATGTTGGAGAAAACAGAATTTATGTTTACCTGATAAATTACTTTCTCCAACGGTGTGTCCGGTCCACGGCCCGCCCTGGTTTTTTAATCAGGTCTGATGATTTATTTTATTTAACTACAGTCACCACGGTATCATATGATTTCTCCTATGCAAATATTCCTCCTTTACGTCGGTCGAATGACTGGGGAAGGCGGAGCCTAGGAGGGATCATGTGACCAGCTTTGCTGGGCTCTTTGCCATTTCCTGTTGGGGAGGAGAATATCCCACAAGTAAGGATGACGCCGTGGACCGGACACACCGTTGGAGAAAGTAATTTATCAGGTAAACATAAATTCTGTTTTTCGTGCCTTTCGAAAATTCAAGGCAGGTGTGGCATCAACTTCCTCTAAGGCAAAATAAGAGGGAACTTTTGCTCAGTCCAAGGCGGTCTGGAGACAACCGGACCTGGAACAAAGATAAGCAGGTCAAGGAGCCTGCTGCTGCCTCTAAAACAGCATGAGGAACGGACCCCTATCTGGTAACGGATCCTATAGGGGGCAGACTTCATTCTTCGCCCAGGCGTGGGCAAGAGATGCCCAGGATCCCTGGGCATTGGAAATTATACCCCAGAGATATCTTCTGGATTTCAAAGCTTTCCCCCCCAAAAAAGGGGAGTTTTTGCCTTTCACATTTATCTGCAAACCAGATAAAGAAAGAGACATTCTTGCATTGTGTACGTGACCCATTCAGTTCCAATAGAGGAACAGGGACACAGTTTTCCTCAAATCGGTTTGTGGTTCCCAAGGAAAGGAAACCTTCAGACCTATTTTGGATCTAAAAGATCTTAAACAAATTCTTTAGAATTCTATCATTTAAGATGGAAACTATTCGTACCATCTTAACTATGATCCAGGAGAGTCAATAGAGGACTACAATGGATTTGAAGGATGCTTATCCTCACATTACGATGCATAAAGATCACCATCGGTTTTTCAGGTTTGCCTTTCTAGACAGGCATTACCAGTTTGTAGCTCTTTCCTTTGGGTTAACTACAGCCCCTAGAATCTTTATGGAGGTTCTGGGGTCACTTTGGCGGTCCTTAGGCCGCGGGGCATAGAAGTGGCCCCTTATTTAGACGACATCCTGATACAGGCGTCAAACATCCAAGTTGCCAAGTCTCATACGGACGTAGTACTGGCATTTCTGAGATCGCATGGGTGGAAAGTGAACAAGGAAAGAGTTCTCTATCCCCAATATCAAGGGTTTCCCTCCTAGGGATTCTGATAGATTTTGTAGAAATTAAAATTTACCTGACGGAGTCCAGGTTGTCAAAGTTTCTAAATTTCTGCTGTGTTCTTCATTCCATCCGCACCCTTTGGTGGCTCAGTACATGAATGTAATCGGCTTAATGGTAGCGGCAAGGGACATAGTACCGTTTGCACGCCTACATTTCAGACCACTGCAACTATGCATGCTCAGCCAGAGGAACGGGGATTACACAGATTTGTTCTCCTGTTAAATCCGGACCAAGAAACCAGAGATTCTCTTCTCTGGTGACTATCTCGGGTCCATCTGTCCAAGGGTATGACCTTCCGCAGGTCAGATGGGACAATTGTTACAACAGATGCCAGCCTTTTAGGTTGGGATACAGTCTGGAACTCCCTGAAGGCTCAGGGATAGTGGACTCAGGAGGAGACCCTCCTTCTAATGAATATTCTGGAACTGGGAGCGATATTCCATGCTCTTCAGACTTGGCCTCAGTTAGCAACTCTGAGGTACATCATATTTCAGTCGGACAATATCACGACTGTGGCTTACATCAACCATCAAGGGGGAACAGAAGTTCCCTAGCAATGTTAGAAGTCTTAAAATAATTCACTGGACAGAGACTCACTCTTGTCTAAAAGCTATCCCTATCCCAGGTGTTGAGAACTGGGAGGCAGATTTTCTAAGTCGTCAGACTTTTCATCCGGGGGAGTGGGAATTCCCTCCGGAGGGGTTTGCACAAGATCAAGCAGGAGAGTGCTTTGGTGCTTTTGACAGCGCCTGCGTGGCCACGCAGGACCTGGTATACAGATCTGGTGGACATGTCATCCTTTCCACCACGGTCTCTGCTTCTGAGACAGGACCCTCTACCTCAGGGTCTTTTCAACCATCTAAATATAACTAATCTGAGATGGACTGCCTGGAGACAGAACGCTTGATGTTATCAAAGCATGGCTTCTCCGAGTCAGTAATTGATACCTTAATACAGGCATAAAAGCCTGTCTCTAGGAAAATTTAAAATAAGATATTGTGTAAATATCTTATTGTTATGAATCCAAGGGTTACTCATGGAGTAAAGTCTGGATTCCCAGGATATTATCTTTTCTCCAAGATGATTTTGAGAAAAGGGTTGTCAGCTAGTTCTTTAAAAGGACAGATTTCTACTCTGTCTATTCTTTTGCACAAGCGTCTGGCAGTTATTCTAGACGTTCAGGCATTTGGTCAGGCTTTGGTTAGAACCAAGCCTGTGGTTAAAAATGTTGCTCCGCCATGGAGCTTAAAGCTGGTTCTTAAGGTTCTTCAAGGAGTTCCATTTGAACCTTTTCATTCCATAGATATCAAACTTCTATCTTGGAAAGTTCCTTTTTGGTAGCTATTTCCTCGGCTCATAGAGTCTCCGAGTTATCTGCGTTGCAATGTGATTCTCCTTATCTGGTTCTCCGTACGGATAAGGTAGTCCTGTGTACCAACCTGGGTTTTTACCTAAGGTGGTATCTAACAAGAATATCACTCAAGAGATTGTTGTTCCATTCTTGTATCCTAATCCTTCTTCAAAGAAGGAACGTCTATTACACAATTTGGACGTGGTTCGTGTTTTAAAGTTTTACTTACAAGCTACTACAGATTTTCATCAAACATTCACCTTGTTTGTTGTCTATTCTGGACAGAGGAGAGGTCAAAGGACTTCAGCAACCTCTCTGTCTTTTTGGTTAAAAAGCATAATTCATTTAGCTTATGAGACTGCTGGACAGCAGCCTCCTGAAGGGATTACAGCTCATTCTACTAGAGCTGTGGTTTTCACTTGGGCCTTTTTTAAATGTGGCTTCTGTTGAACAGATTACAAGACGGAGTCTTGGTCTGCGTTTCATACTTTTTCAAATTTAACAAATTTGATACCTTGCTTCTTCGGAGGCTATTTTTGGGAGAAAGGGTTTTTTACAGGCAGTGGTAACTTCCGTTTAAGTACCTGCCTTGTCCCTCCCATCATCCGTGTACTTTAGCTTTGGTATTGGTATCCCATAAGTAATGGATGATCCGTGGACTGGATACACTTAACAAGAGAAAACATAATTTATGCTTACCTGATAAATTTATTTCTCTTGTAGTGTATCCAGTCCACGGCCCGCCCTGTCACTTTAAGGCAGGTAATTTTTCCATTAAACTACAGTCACCACTGCACCCTATGGTTTTCCTTTCTCTGCATGTTTTCGGTCGAATGACTGGTAATGGCAGTTAGGGGAGGAGCTATATAGCAGCTTTGCTGTGGGTGGACTCTTGCAACTTCCTGTTGGGAAGGAGAATATATCCCATAAGTAATGGATGATCCGTGGACTGGATACACTACAAGAGAAATAAATTTATCAGGTAAGCATAAATTATGTTTTTTAAACGGTACCGGCATTGTACTGTTTTACTCTCAGGCAGAAATTGGAAGAAGAATCTGCCTGGAGGTTGATGATCTTAGCGGTTTGTAACTAAGGTCCATTGCTGTTCTCACACATAACTGAAGAGTATGGAAAGAAAACTTCAGTTGGGGGGACGGTTTGCAGATTACCTGCTTTGAGGTATGTTCAGTATATTTATTTCTAGAGAGATGATAAGGTCTAGAAAATGCTGACAGAGCCTTGTATATTTGAGGTAAGCCTGATGCAGTGATTTAACGACGACTGGGATCATGCTTACAAAAAAGGGTAATATTCATGTTAATACTCATATTACTTAGTGTCAAAACGTTTGCATGGTTTATAGAAAAAACTTTTTCTCTTGTAAGGTGTATCCAGTCCACGGATTCATCCATTACTTGTGGGATATTCTTCCCAACAGGAAGCTGCAAGAGGATCACCCACAGCAGAGCCGTCTATATAGCTCCTCCCCTAACTGCCACCTCCAGTCATTCTCTTCCAGTTCTCGACAAGAAAGGAAGTATCAAGAGAGATGTGGTGAATTAGTGTAGTTTATCTTCAATCAAAAGTTTGTTATTTTTAAACGGTACCGGCGTTGTACTGTTTTTACCTCAGGCAGAAATTAGAAGAAGAGTTTTGCCTGAGGTTTTTGATGATCTTAGCAGGTTGTAACTAAGGTCCACTGCTGTTCTCACACATAAATGAAGAGTATGGGAAAACTTCAGCTGGAGGAACGGCCTGCAGAATTAACTGCTCTGAGGTATGTTCAGTATATTTTTTTCTAGAGAGATGATAAGGTCTAGAAAATGCTGACAGTGCCTTGATATATTTAAGGTAAGCTTGATTGCAGTGATTTAACAAACGACTGGCATGCTTGCAGTAAAGGGTAATATTCATGTTACTTGCTCTTATGGCTTAGTATGTGAAACGTTTGCATGATATATAAAGAACGTTTTTTACTAAGGGTGATAAATCTTTATTTGGGGCCTAGTTTTCCACATGGCTGACTAGATTTCTCCTAGGAGTAGTTATTTATGGCCCTTTCACTATGAGTGCATGGTGGGAGGGGCCTATTTTCGCGCTCTAATTGTTCAGTAGTTTTTACATTCTGAGACATCGAGCTTCCCTGAAGGAGTCCCCTGACATATTAGACCTCTGTAAGGGGTTTTTGTGCCTACAAAAGTCGTTTTATGGGAAGGTAGGAGCCACAGTAGAGCTGTGGCAGTTTGCTTGTGACTGTTATAACGGTTTTACCGTTTTTCTGCTTCGTTTTTGAGCCTGAGGGGTTAATCATCCATTTGCAAGTGGGTGCAATGCTATTTTATTCTATTATACACACTGTAAACATTTCGTAGAGTTAACTGCTTTTTTCACTGTTTTGCAATTTTTGTGTTTGTTTTTTTCCCTTAAAGGCACAGTACCGTTTTTTATATTCTGCTTTTTCACATTAATTAAAGTGTTTTCCAAGCTTGCTGGTCTCATTACTAGTCTGTTAAACATGTCTGACATAGAGGAAACTCCTTGTTCATTATGTTTAGAAGCCATTGTGGAACCCCCTCTTAGAATGTGTACCAAATGCACTGATCTTACTATAAGTTATAAAGACCATATTCTGGCTTTAAAAGATTTATCACCAGAGGAAATTGACAAGGGGGAAGTTATGCCGACTAACTCTCCCCACGTGTCAGAGCCTATAACTCCCGCTCAAGGGACGCCAAGTACATCTAGCGCGCCCATTGCGTATACTTTACAAGACATGGCGGCAGTTATGAATCATACCCTTACAGAAGTATTGTCCAAACTGCCAGGGTTACAAGGAAAGCGAGACAGCTCTGGGGCTAGAACAAATACAGAGCTCTCTGACGCTTTAGTAGCTATGTCTGATATACCCTCACAATGTGCAGAAGCCGAAGCAGGAGAGCTTCTATCTGTGGGGGATTTTTCTGACTCAGGGAAGACACTTCAACCTGATTCTGATATGTCTACATTTAAATTTAATCTTGAACACCTCCGCGTGTTGCTCAGGGAGGTTTTAGCAACTCTGGATGACTGTGACGCCATTGTAGTCCCAGAGAAATTGTGTAAATTGGATAAATACTATGCAGTGCCTGTTTACACTGATGTTTTTCCAATACCTAAGAGGTTTTCAGAGATTATTACTAAGGAATGGGATAGACCAGGTGTCAACAACAGTAAGGGAGGGGGCGCCCTATGACAATATATTCACTGAATCTAGTGATATACAAAAAATAATTAGGGATCCACTGTGTGGAAATATAACAACCTCAGTAGAGAAATAATTAAACCTCATAAAGAGAGAACATTAACTCATAGAGAAAGACAGATTAAAATGTAGTTATAGGTAACTATACTTCAATATAAAATATCTCAAAGTGAGAAGCAGTATGGTAAACCAATAATACAATAACATATGGTGTGTGATGAGCAATGATATATCATAAGTCAATATCAGAGGTGAACATAAGTGAATGAATCAATGTACGTTGAGTTATAAAGTCACAATATTGAGTAGCGAGTCTCTGGTGAGAAAATTGAGGCAGCTATCTGTAGAGATCCAGGCCGGGATCAAAAGCAGCAATCTACAAAAGACAAGAAAAGACAGATGCGCCACATGGCCCAATATTGTTTGGTCCAAAATCAACTATATGTATGAGGGATTGAACTCACATTTAGGAGAGCACCTCAATCAGTGCTAAGGGAGCAGTCTGGGATCCCAGACTGCTCCCTTAGCACTGATTGAGGTGCTCTCCTAAATGTGAGTTCAATCCCTCATACATATAGTTGATTATAGACCAGGTGTACCATTCTCTCCGCCTCCTGTTTTTAAAAAGATGTTTCCTATAGATGCCGCTACACGGGACTTGTGGCAAACGGTCCCTAAGGTGGAGGGAGCAGTCTCTACTCTAGCGAAGCGTACAACTATCCCTGTCGAGGACAGTTGTGCTTTTCTAGATCCAATGGACAAAAAATTAGAGGGTTACCTTAAGAAAATTTTTAATTAACAAGGTTTTATTCTCCAGCCTCTTGCATGCATTGTCCCTGTCACTGCTGCTGCGGCCTTCTGGTTTGAGTCTCTAGAAGAGGCTCTACAGGTAGAAACCCCATTGGATGATATCCTTGACAAGCTTAAAGCTCTTAAGCTAGCCAATACATTTGTTTCTGACGCTGTTGTTCATTTAACCAAGCTAACGGCTAAGAACTCAGGTTTTGCTATTCAGGCGCGTAGGGCTCTATGGCTTAAATCCTGGTCAGCTGACGTTACTTCAAAGTCTAAGCTTCTCAACATTCCCTTCAAGGGGCAGACCCTATTCGGGCCTGGACTGAAGGTGATCATTTCTGATATTACTGGAGGAAAAGGTCACGCCCTTCCTCAGGATAGGTCCAACAAATTAAGGACCAAACAGACTAATTTTCGTTCCTTTCGAAACTTTAAGAGTGGCGCAGCTTCAACTTCCTCTAATGCAAAACAAGAGGGAAATTTTGCCCAGTCCAAGCCGGCCTGGAGACCTAACCAGGCTTGGAACAAAGGAAAGCAGGCCAAAAAACCTGCTGCTGCCTCTAAGACAGCATGAAAGATCAGCCCCCGATCCGGAAACGGATCTAGTAGGGGGCAGACTTTCTCTCTTCGCCCAGGCTTGGGCAAGAGATTTCCAAGATCCCTGGGCGTTGGAAATTGTGTCCCAGGGATATCTTCTGGACTTCAAAGCTTCTCCCCCAAAAGGGAGATTTCATCTCTCACAATTATCTGCAAACCAGATAAAGAGAGAGGCATTCTTACATTGTGTTCAAGACCTCCTAGTTATGGGAGTGATCCACCCAGTTCCAAAGGAGGAACAGGGGCAAGGCTTTTATTCAAATCTGTTTGTAGTTCCCAAGAAAGAGGGAACCTTCAGACCAATCTTAGATCTCAAGATTCTAAACAAATTTCTCAGGGTCCCATCCTTCAAGATGGAGACTATTCGAACCATCCTACCTATGATCCAGGAGGGTCAATATATGACTACCGTGGACTTAAAGGATGCTTATCTTCACATTCCGATACACAGAGATCATCGGTTTCTCAGGTTCGCCTTCCTAGACAGGCATTACCAGTTTGTGGCTCTTCCCTTTGGGTTAGCTACGGCACCAATAATCTTTACAAAGGTTCTAGGGTCACTCCTAGCGGTCCTAAGGCCGCGGGGTATAGCAGTAGCCCCTTACCTAGACGACATTCTGATACAGGCGTCGAATTTTCAAATCGCCAGGTCCCATACGGACATTGTTCTGGCATTCCTGAACGAAGAAAAGAGTTCTCTATCCCCTCTCGCAAGAGTTTCCTTCCTAGGAACTCTGATAGATTCTGTAGAAATGAAGATTTACCTGAGAGAGGCCAAGTTGTCAAAACTTCTAAATTCCTGCCGTGTTCTTTATTCTACTTCTCGCCCTTCAGTGGCTCAGTGTATGGAAGTAATCGGCTTAATAGTAGCGGCAATGGACATAGTGCCGTTTTCCCGCCTACATCTCAGACCACTGCAACTCTGCATGCTCAGTCAGTGGAATGGGGATTACACAGATTTGTCCCCTCTAATAAATCTGGATCAAGAGACCAGGGATTCTCTTCTCTGGTGGCTATCTCGGGTCCATCTGTCCAAGGGTATGATCTTCCGCAGGCCAGATTGGACAATAGTAACGAAAGATGCCAGCCTTTTGGGCTGGGGTGCAGTCTGGAACTCCCTGAAGGCTCATGGCTCGTGGACTCAGGAGGAGGCACTCCTTCCGATAAACATTCTGGAACTAAGAGCGATATTCAATGCTCTTCAGGCTTGGCCTCAGCTTGCTGCGGTCAGGTTCATCAGATTTCAGTTTGACAATATCACGACTGTAGCCTACATCAACCATAAAGGGGGAACAAGGAGTTCCCTAGCAATGTTGGAGGTTTCAAAAATAATTATATGGGCAGAGGTTCACTCTTGCCATCTATCAGCTATCCATTTCCCAGGAGTAAAGAACTGGGAGGCGGATTTTCTAAGTCGGCAGACTTTTCATCCAGGGGAGTGGGAACTCCATCCGGAGGTGTTTGCACAGTTGATTCAACTTTGGGGCAAACCAGAACTGGATCTCATGGCGTCTCGTCAGAACGCCAAGCTTCCTTGTTACGCATCCAGGTCCAGGGATCCCAAGGCAGCGCTGATAGATGCTCTAGCAGCGCCTTGGTCCTTCAACCTGGCTTATGTGTTTCCACCGTTTCCTCTGCTCCCTCGTCCGATTGCCAAGATCAAGCAGGAGAGAGCTTCGGTGATTTTGATAGCACCTGCGTGGCCACGCAGGACTTGTATGCAGATCTGGTGGACATGTCATCCCACCATGGACTCTGCCGCTGAGGCAGGACCTTCTACTTCAGGGTCCTTTCAACCATCCAAATCTAATTTCTCTGCGTCGGACTGCTTGGAGATTGAACGCTTGATTTTATCAAAACGTGGTTTCTCCGAGTCGGTCATTGATACCTTAATTCAGGCTCGAAAGCCTGTCACCAGGAAAATCTATCATAAGATATGGTGTAAATATCTTCATTGGTGTGAATCCAAGGGTTACTCATGGAGTAAAGTCAGGATTCCTAGGATATTATCTTTTCTCCAAGAAGGATTGGAGAAGGAATTGTCAGCTAGTTCCTTAAAGGGACAGATTTCTGCTCTGTCTACTCTTTTGCACAAGCGTCTGGCAGATGTTCCAGACGTTCAGGCGTTTTGTCAGGCTTTAGTTAGAATCAAGCCTGTGTTTAAACCTGTTGCTCCGCCATGGAGTTTAAATTTAGTTCTTAAAGTTCTTCAAGGGGTTCCGTTTGAACCTCTGCATTCCATAGATGTCAAGCTTTTATCTTGGAAAGTTCTGTTTTTGGTAGCTATCTCTTCTGAGTTATCTGGCTTACAGTGTGATTCCCCTTATCTGATCTTCCATGCAGATAAGGTAGTTTTGCGTACCAAACCTGGGTTTCTTCCTAAGATGGTATCTAATAAGAATATCAATCAGGAGATTGTTGTTCCGTCACTGTGTCCTAATCCTTCTTCAAAGAAGGAACATCTATTACACAATCTTGCCGTGGTTCGTGCTTTAAAGTATTATTTACAAGCTACTAAGGATTTTCGTCAAACATCTGCATTGTTTGTTGTCTACTCTGGACAGAGGAGAGGCCAAAAGGCTTCAGCAACTTCTCTTTCTTTTTGGTTAAGAAGTATAATCCGCTTAGCCTATGAGACTGCTGGCCAGCAGCCTCCTGAAAGAATTACAGCTCATTCCACTAGAGCGGTGGCTTCCACATGGGCTTTATAAAAATGAGGCATCTGTTGAACAGATTTGTAAGGCGGCGACTTGGTCTTCGCTTCATACTTTTTCTAAATTCTACAAATTTGATACTTTTGCTTCTTCAGAGGCTATTTCTCTTGTAAGGTGTATCCAGTCCACGGATCATCCATTACTTGTGGGATATTCTCATTCCCAACAGGAAGTTGCAAGAGGACACCCACAGCAGAGCTGTTTATATAGCTCCTCCCCTAACTGCCATATCCAGTCAGTCATTCTCTTGCAACTCTCAACAAACATGGAGGTAGTAAGAGAGAAGTGGTGAAATGTAGCTGTTATTTTGCTTCAATCAAAAGTTTATTATTTTTAAATGGTACCGGAGTTGTACTATTTTGTTCCAGGCAGAAAAATAGAAGAATCTGCCTGTGATTTCTATGATCTTAGCAGGTTGTAACTAAGATCCATTGCTGTTCTCACACATGACTGAAGAGAGAGATAACTTCAGCGGGGGAATGGCGTGCAGGTTATCCTGCTATGAGGTATGTGCAGTTAAGATTTTTCTAGAAGATGTGAATGCTAGAAAATGCTGCTGATGCCAAATTTATGTGAGGTAAGCCTGAATACAATGATTTAATAACGACTGGTATCATGCTTACTTTCGGAGGTAATACTCTTTTCTCCTGTTAAGTGTAGTCAGTCCACGGGTCATCCATTACTTATGGGATTATATCTCCTCCCTAACAGGAAGTGCAAGAGGATCACCCAAGCAGAGCTGCTATATAGCTCCTCCCCTCTACGTCATACCCAGTCATTCTCTTGCACCTAACTAATAGATAGGACGTGTGAGAGGACTGTGGTTGTTAAACTTAGTTTTTATTTCTTCAATCAAAAGTTTGTTATTTTAAACAGCACCGGAGTGTGTTGTTTCTTCTCAGGCAGCATTAGAAGAAGAATCTACCTGAGTTTGTGTATGATCTTAGCGGTCGTAACTAAGATCCACTTGCTGTTCTCGGCCATTCTGAGGAGTGAGGTAACTTCAGAACAGGGGATAGCAGGCAGGGTTCACCTGCAAGGAGGTATGTTGCAGTATATTATTTTCTAAGGAATGGAATTGAATTGACTGAGAAAATACTGCTAATACCCATGTAATGTAAGTGCAGCCTTAAATGCAGTAGTAGCGACTGGTATCAGGCTGATATGTATGTATGTTTACACTGAGGTATTTCTGGGGAATGGAACTTCACTAAGAAAATACTGTATATATTTAAGTAATATTTGAGCCTCCACTGCAGTGAAAGCGACTAGCAGCAGGCTTATTAATAACATTTCATAATTTTATTTTTAAAACGTTTACTGGCATGTTAATCGTTTTTTTCTGAGGTACTTGGTGATAAAACTTTATGGGCATGATTTTTACCACATGGCTGTCGTTTGTTTCTGAATAAAATCAGTTTACTGAGCTTCCCCACTGTTGTAATATGAGTGGGAGGGGCCTATTTTAGCGCTTTATTGCGCAGTAAAAATTCAGTCACAGTCTTCCTATTTCTTCCTCCATGATCCAGGACGTCTCTACAGAGCCCAGGGGTCTCCAAAACTAGTTTTGAGGGAGGTAATCACTCACAGCAGACCTGTGAGAGTGTGTTTTGACTGTGATAAAAACGTTAATATTAAATTGTTATCCGTTTTTGGGTACTAAGGGGTTAATCATCCATTTGCTGGTGGGTGCAATCCTTTGCTAACTTAATGCATTTACTGTGAACATTTGGTTGCTATAACTAATTTGGTTCATTGTAGAGCTGCTACAACTAATCGGCATAATCGATAATAATCGATTATGAAAATAGTTGTCAACAAATCTCATAATCGATTAATCGATTAGTTGGTTTGCAATTAGTTGGTCTGTGCACAACACCAGCTGCTTCACTCCAATGAACTCCTGCACTTGGTATTGTGTTTTATGGTTATGTCCTTAGCCTAAAGGACGTCTACTTTTCACCTTTTCAGGACAGTATACGTTTACAACTACCCCTGGCTTATGTGCAACCCAGATATAATAGTCATCATTTGGATTGTTTATATTAAATTTGGTGATTTGGAACGATGCTTTTCATGATATAGTGCCTTGCTAGTCCTAGATTAATGGGTGTTATTTAAATTGATGTGCGCTATTATCTGTTTGCACAATTATTAGCGTATTGCTTGCTATTGCTGATTATATGTACTGTATAAATAAATGTGTAAGGCTTTGTCCTGTTATTGATATACAGTCCTTAGCGCTTTTGATCTTGTTTTTTTATATTTTTAATAAATTTAAATAATATGTACCAGATTCAACCTTTATAAGTATATATTCGTTATTTTTAGAGCGGACTAGATATTTCCCCTAACCTTATAGCTGGTTATTTACCATTGCATATAGATATTCAAGATATTTTTATGTTAGAATGAAGTCAAGGGTTACTTTATTGAGAGGTCCCTTGCCAAGGTAGAAAACACTTAGCATTGATGGTGAAGAGCTAACAAAGATAAATATCCCACTTTGGTGAAATTGGCAAAACCCTACTTATAGACCTCAACAGCCTTTTCTCTGCTGCAGGAAATATAGCTGCAAACAGAGAACCAGCCTTAGCCAGAAGCATGTGGGCATGTTGAGATTTTTGCATTTCAATGCAAAGTTTCTGAAAGAGTGAATAGCAGAATGTTATTAACAGTGATAGTCTAACTCTTTCTAGTTCTACCTCTTTTCAAACAGTTTGTGGTTTTGTTTTGTATAATTATAAAACTGTGCTCTGCTGCTTAAAAATTGAAGAAACAGTTGTGTTAATGTAAAGTTTTCGTCTGAAGTTTATATTTGTAACACTCATAATGTGGATTTTATTTAAAACTATTATTGATTCTCTTATCCGATTAGTCGATTAATCGAAAAAATAATCGGCCGATTAATCGATTATGAAAATAATCGTTAGTTGCAGCCCTAGTTCATTGTTATTTCAACTGTGACAGTTTTTTGTGCTTCTTAAAGGCACAGTAGCGTTTTTTTATATTGCTTGTAAATTTATTTGAAAAGTATTTTCCAAGCTTGCTAGTCTCATTGCTAGTCTGTTTAAACATGTCTGACACAGATGAATCTCTTTGTTCAATATGTTTAAAGGCCAATGTGGAGCCCAATAGAAATTTGTGTACTAATTGCATTGATGCTACTTTAAATAAAAGCCAATCTGTACATGTAAAGAAAATTTCACCAGACAACGAGGGGGAAGTTATGCCGACTAACTCTCCTCACGTGTCAGTACCTTCGCCTCCCGCTCAGGAGGTGCGTGATATTGTGGCGCCAAGTACATCAGGGCGGCCCATACAAATCACTTTGCAAGACATGGCTAATGCTATGACTGAAGTACTATCTAAATTGCCAGAATTTAGGGGTAAACGCGATCACTCTGGGGTAAGAACAGAGTGTGCTGATAATAATAGAGCCATGTCTGATACTGCGTCACAATTTGCAGAACATGAGGACGGAGAGCTTCATTCTGTGGGTGACGGATCTGATCCAAGTAAACTGGACTCAGACATTTCAAATTTTAAATTTAAGCTTGAGAACCTCCGTGTATTACTAGGGGAGGTATTAGCGGCTCTGAATGATTGTAACACGGTTGCAATTCCAGAGAAAATATGTAGGCTGGATAAATATTTTGCGGTACCGGCGTGTACTGACGTTTTTCCTATACCTAAAAGGCTTACAGAAATTGTTAACAAGGAGTGGGAGTGGGATAGACCAGGTGTGCCTTTTTCACCCCCTCCTATATTTAGAAAAATGTTTCCAACACACGGGACTTATGGCAGACGGTCCCTAAGGTGGAGGGAGCAGTTTCTACTCTGGCTAAGCGCACCACTATCCCGGTGGAGGATAGCTGTGCTTTTTCAGATCCAATGGATAAAAAGTTAGAGGGTTACCTTAAGAAAATGTTTGTTCAGCAAGGTTTTATATTACAACCCCTTGCATGCATTGCGCCTGTCACGGCTGCGGCGGCATTCTGGTTTGAGTCTCTGGAAGAGACCCTTAGCACAGCTCCATTGGATGAGATTATAGACAAGCTTAAAGTCCTTAAGCTAGCTAATTCATTTATTTCTGATGCCGTAGTACACTTAACTAAACTTACGGCTAAGAACTCCGGATTCGCCATTCAAGCGCGTAGAGCGCTGTGGCTTAAATCCTGGTCAGCCGATGTGACTTCTAAATCTAAATTGCTTAACATCCCTTTCAAAGGGCAGACATTATTCGGGCCCGGTTTGAAAGAAATTATCGCTGACATTACTGGAGGTAAGGGCCATGCCCTGCCTCAAGACAGGGCCAAACCAAGGGCTAAACAGTCTAATTTTCGTGCCTTTCGTAACTTCAAGGCAGGAGCAGCATCAACTTCCTCCGCTCCAAGACAGGAAGGAACTGTTGCTCGCTACAGACAGGGCTGGAAACCTAACCAGTCCTGGAACAAGGGCAGGCAGGCCAGAAAACCTGCTGCTGCCCCTAAGACAGCATGAAGTGAGGGCCCCTGATCCGGAAATGGATCTAGTGGGGGGCAGACTTTCTCTCTTCGCCCAGGCTTGGGCAAGAGATGTCCAGGATCCCTGGGCGTTAGAGATCATATCTCAGGGATATCTTCTGGACTTCAAAGCTTCTCCTCCAAAAGGGAGATTTCATCTTTCAAGGTTGTCAGCAAACCAGATAAAGAAAGAGGCGTTTCTACACTGTGTACAAGACCTTTTACTAATGGGAGTGATCCACCCAGTTCCGCGGTCGGAACACGGACAAGGGTTTTACTCAAATCTGTTTGTGGTTCCCAAAGAAGAGGGAACCTTCAGACCTATCTTGGACTTAAAGATCCTAAACAAATTCCTAAGAGTTCCATCGTTCAAAATGAAAACTATTCGGACCATCTTACCTATGATCCAAAAGGGTCAGTACATGACCACAGTGGATTTAAAGGATGCCTACCTTCACATACCGATTCACAAGGATCATTACCGGTATCTAAGGTTTGCCTTCCTAAACAGGCATTACCAGTTTGTAGCTCTTCCCTTCGGGTTAGCTACAGCTCCAAGAATCTTTACAAAGGTTCTGGGCTCTCTTCTGGCGGTACTAAGACCGCGAGGAATAGCGGTAGCTCCGTACCTAGACGACATTCTGATACAAGCGTCAAATTTCCAAACTGCCAAGTCTCATACAGAGTTAGTTCTGGCATTTCTAAGGTCGCATGGGTGGAAGGTGAACGTAGAAAAGAGTTCTCTATTGCCACTCACAAGAGTTCCCTTCTTGGGGACTCTTATAGATTCTGTAGAAATGAAAATTTACCTGACGGAGGACAGGTTATCAAAACTTCTAAATGCTTGCCGTGTCCTTCATTCCATTCAACACCCGTCAGTGGCTCAATGCATGGAGGTAATCGGCTTAATGGTAGCGGCAATGGACATAGTACCTTTTGCACGCCTGCATCTCAGACCGCTGCAATTGTGCATGCTAAGTCAGTGGAATGGGGATTACTCAGATTTGTCCCCTATGCTAAATCTGGATCAAGAGACCAGAGATTCTCTTCTATGGTGGCGTTCTCGGCCACATCTGTCCAGGGGGATGCCCTTCAGCAGGCCAGATTGGACGATTGTAACAACAGACGCCAGCCTGCTAGGTTGGGGCGCTGTCTGGAATTCCCTGAAGGCTCAGGGATCATGGACTCAGGAGGAGAGACTCCTTCCAATAAACATTCTGGAATTAAGAGCAGTTTTCAATGCCCTTCTGGCTTGGCCTCAGTTAGCAACTCTGAGGTTCATCAGGTTTCAGTCGGACAACATCACGACTGTGGCTTACATCAACCATCAGGGAGGGACAAGGAGTTCCCTAGCGATGATGGAAGTCTCAAAGATAATTCGCTGGGCAGAGTCTCACTCTTGCCACCTGTCAGCGATCCACATCCCAGGCGTGGAGAACTGGGAGGCGGATTTCCTAAGTCGCCAGACTTTTCATCCGGGGGAGTGGGAACTTCATCCGGAGGTGTTTGCCCAACTGCTTCAGCATTGGGGCAAACCAGATCTGGATCTCATGGCGTCTCGCCAGAACGCCAAGCTTCCTTGTTACGGATCCAGGTCCAGGGACCCGGGAGCGGTACTGATAGATGCTCTGACAGCACCTTGGGTTTTCAACATGGCTTATGTGTTTCCACCCTTCCCGATGCTTCCTCGATTGATTGCCAGGATCAAACAGGAGAGAGCATCGATGATTCTAATAGCGCCTGCGTGGCCACGCAGGACCTGGTATGCAGATCTAGTGGACATGTCATCCTGTCCACCATGGTCTCTGCCTCTGAGACAGGACCTTCTGATTCAGGGTCCTTTCAAACATCCAAATCTAATTTCTCTGAGGCTGACTGCATGGAGATTGAACGCTTGATTCTATCAAAGCGGGGATTCTCGGAGTCAGTGATTGACACCTTAATACAGGCTAGGAAACCTGTTACCAGGAAAATTTACCATAAAATATGGCGTAAATACTTATATTGGTGCGAATCCAAGAGTTACTCATGGAGTAAGGTTAGGATTCCTAGGATATTGTCTTTTCTACAAGAAGGTTTAGAAAAGGGTTTATCTGCTAGTTCGTTAAAGGGACAGATCTCAGCTCTGTCTATCCTTTTACACAAACGTCTGTCAGAAGTTCCAGACGTTCAGGCTTTTTGTCAGGCTTTGGCTAGGATTAAGCCTGTGTTTAAGACTGTTGCTCCGCCGTGGAGCTTAAACTTAGTTCTTAACGTTCTGCAAGGTGTTCCGTTTGAACCCCTTCATTCCATTGATATCAAGCTGTTATCTTGGAAAGTTCTGTTTTTAATGGCTATTTCCTCGGCTCGAAGAGTCTCTGAGTTATCGGCCTTACATTGTGATTCTCCTTATCTGATTTTTCATTCAGACAAGGTAGTTCTGCGTACTAAACCTGGGTTCTTACCTAAGGTAGTCACTAACAGGAATATCAATCAAGAGATTGTTGTTCCATCATTGTGCCCTAACCCTTCTTCAAAGAAGGAACGACTTCTGCACAATCTGGACGTCGTCCGTGCCCTGAAATTTTATTTGCAGGCAACTAAGGATTTTCGTCAAACTTCTTCCCTGTTTGTCGTTTATTCTGGACAGAGGAGAGGTCAAAAAGCTTCGGCTACCTCTCTCTCTTTTTGGCTTCGTAGCATAATACGTTTAGCATATGAGACTGCTGGACAGCAGCCTCCTGAAAGGATTACAGCTCATTCTACTAGAGCTGTGGCTTCCACTTGGGCCTTTAAGAATGAGGCCTCTGTTGAACAGATTTGCAAGGCTGCAACTTGGTCTTCACTTCATACTTTTTCAAAATTTTACAAATTTGACACTTTTGCTTCTTCGGAGGCTGTTTTTGGGAGAAAGGTTCTACAGGCAGTGGTTCCTTCCGTGTAAAGATCCTGCCTTTTCCCTCCCGTCATCCGTGTACTTTTAGCTTTGGTATTGGTATCCCATAAGTAATGGATGACCCGTGGACTGACTACACTTAACAGGAGAAAACATAATTTATGCTTACCTGATAAATTCCTTTCTCCTGTAGTGTAGTCAGTCCACGGCCCGCCCTGTTGTTTACGGCAGGTCTAAATTTTAAATTAAACTCCAGTCACCACTGCACCCTATAGTTTCTCCTTTCTCGTTTGGTTTCGGTCGAATGACTGGGTATGACGTAGAGGGGAGGAGCTATATAGCAGCTCTGCTTGGGTGATCCTCTTGCACTTCCTGTTAGGGAGGAGATATAATCCCATAAGTAATGGATGACCCGTGGACTGACTACACTACAGGAGAAAGGAATTTATCAGGTAAGCATAAATTATGTTTTATATTTACTATATAAAACGTTTGCTGGCATGTTTAAACGTTTTTATATATACTTTGGTGATAAAACTTTATTGGGGCCTAGTTTTTTCCACATGGCTGGCTTAAATTTGCCTAGAAACAGTTTCCTGAGGCTTTCCACTGTGTTACTATGAGTGGGAGGGGCCTAATTTAGCTTTTTTGCGCAGTAACTTTTACAGACTGAGACATCCAGCTTCCTCCAGGAGTCCCCTGAATGCTACAGGACATCTCTAGAGGGCTCTTAGGCTTTCCAAAATCGTTTATTGGGGAAGGTAGGCCCACAGCAAGGCTGTGGCAGTTTGGTGTGACTGTTAAAAACGTCTATTGTTTTTTTGATCCGTTTTTTGAACTAAGGGGTTAATCATCCATTTGCAAGTGGGTGCAATGCTCTGTTAGTTTATTATACACACTAAAAATTTCGTTTGATTTACTGCCTTTTTTCACTGTTTTTCAAATTCTGACAAAATTTGTTTCTCTTAAAGGCACAGTACCGTTTATTATATTTGCTTGTTAACTTGATTTAAAGTGTTTTCCAAGCTTGCTAGTCTCATTGCTAGTCTGTATAAACATGTCTGACATAGAGGAAACTCCTTGTTCATTATGTTTAAAAGCCATTGTGGAGCCCCCTCTTAGAATGTGTACCAAATGTACTGATTTCACTTTAAGCAATAAAGATCATATTCTGTCTTTAAAAAATTTATCACCAGAGGAATCTGACGAGGGGGAAGTTATGCCGACTAACTCTCCCCACATGTCAGATCCTTTGACTCCCGCTCAAGGGACTCACGCTCAAATGGCGCCAAGTACATCTAGGGCGTCCATAGCGTTTACTTTACAAGACATGGCGGCAGTCATGGATAATACACTGTCAGCGGTATTAGCCAGACTACCTGAATTTAGAGGAAAGCGAGATAGCTCTGGAGTTAGACGAAATACAGAGCATACTGACGCTTTAAGAGCTATGTCTGATACTGCCTCACAATATGCAGAAGCTGAAGAAGGAGAGCTTCTTTCTGTGGGTGATGTTTCTGACTCAGGGAAGATGATGCAACTTGATTCTGATATTTCTACATTTAAATTTAAGCTTGAACACCTCCGCATGTTACTCAGGGAGGTTTTAGCTGCTCTGAATGACTGTGATACTATTGCAGTGCCAGAGAAATTGTGTAGACTGGATAAATACTATGCAGTGCCGGTGTGCACTGAGGTTTTTCCAATACCTAAAAGGTTTACAGAAATTATTACTAAGGAATGGGATAGACCAGGTGTGCCGTTCTCTCCTCCTCCTATTTTTAGAAAAATGTTTCCAATAGACGCCACCACACGGGACTTATGGCAGACAGTTCCTAAGGTGGAGGGAGCAGTTTCTACTCTAGCAAAGCGTACTACTATCCCTGTCGAGGACAGTTGTGCTTTCTTAGATCCAATGGATAAAAAGTTAGAGGGTTACCTTTAAAAAATGTTTATTCAACAAGGTTTTATCCTACAGCCCCTTGCATGCATTGCTCCTGTCACTGCTGCTGCGGCGTTCTGGTTTGAGTCTCTGGAAGAGGCTTTACAGGTAGCGACTCCATTGGATGACATACTTGACAAGCTTAGAGCACTTAAGCTAGCCAATTCTTTTGTTTCTGATGCCATTGTTCATTTGACTAAACTAACGGCTAAGAATTCTGGTTTTGCTATCCAGGTGCGCAGAGCGCTATGGCTTAAATCATGGTCAGCTGACGTTACTTCAAAGTCTAAGCTGCTTAACATTCCCTTCAAGGGGCAGACCCTATTCGGGACTGGTTTGAATGAGATTATTGCTGATATCACTGGAGGGAAAGGTCATGCCCTTCCTCAGGATAGGTCCAAATCAAGGGCCAAACAGTCTAATTTTCGTGCCTTTCGAAACTTCAAGGCAAGTGCAGCATCAACTTCCTCTAATGCAAAACAAGAGGGAACTTTTGCTCAGTCTAAGACGGTCTGGAGACCTAACCAGACCTAGAACAAGGGTAAGCAGGCCAAAAAGCCTGCTGCTGCCTCTAAGACAGCATGAAGGATAGGCCCCCTACCCGGTAACGGATCTAGTAGGGGGCAGACTTTCGCTCTTCGCCCAGGCGTGGGCAAGAGATGTCCAGGATCCCTGGGCGTTGGAAATTATATCCCAGGGATATCTTCTGGACTTCAAGGCTTCCCCCCCAAAAGGGAGATTTCACAATTATCTGCAAACCAGATAAAGAGAGAGGCATTCTTACACTGTGTACAAGACCTCCTAGTTATGGGAGTGATCCATCCAGTTCCAAAGGAGGGACAGGGATTTTACTCAAATCTGTTTGTAGTTCCCAAAAAAGAGGGAACCTTCAGACCAATTTTGGATCTAAAGATCTTAAACAAATTCCTCAGAGTTCCATCATTCAAGATGGAGACTATTCGTACCATCCTACCTATGATCCAGGAGGGTCAATACATGACTACAGTGGATTTAAAGGATGCTTATCTTCACATTCCGATACACAAAGATTATCATCGGTTTCTCAGGTTTGCCTTCCTAGACAGGCATTACCAGTTTGTAGCTCTTCCCTTTGGGTTAGCTACAGCCCCAAGAATTTTTACGAAGGTTCTAGGGTCGCTTCTGGCGGTCCTAAGGCAGCGGGGCATAGCAGTGGCCCCTTATTTAGACGACATCCTGATTCAGGCGTCAAAGTTCCAAATTGCCAAGTCTCATACGGACATAGTGTTGGCATTTCTGAGGTCGCATGGGTGGAAGGTGAACGAGGAAAAGATCCCCCCTCACAAGAGTTTCCTTCCTAGGGACTCTGATAGATTCTGTAGAAATGAAAATTTACCTGACTGAGTCCAGGTTATCAAAACTTCTAAATTCCTGCCGTGTTCTTTATTCCATTCCTCGCCCTTCGGTGGCTCAGTGAATGGAAGTAATCGGCTTAATGGTAGCGGCAATGGACATAGTGCCGTTTGCACGCCTACATCTCAGACCGCTGCAACTCTGCATGCTCAGTCAGTGGAATGGTGATTACACAGATTTGTCCCCTCTTCTAAATCTGGATCAAGAGACCAGGGATTCTCTTCTCTGGTGGCTATCTCGGGTCCATCTGTCCAAAGGTATGACCTTTCGCAGGCCAGATTGGACAATTGTAACGACAGATGCCAGCCTTCTAGGTTGGGGTGCAGTCTGGAACTCCCTGAAGGCTCAGGGATCGTGGACTCAGGAAGAGTCACTCCTTCCAATAAACATTCTGGAATTAAGAGCAATATTCAATGCTCTTCAGGCTTGGCCTCATCTAGCGACAAGGAGGTTCATCAGATTTCAGTCGGACAACATCACAACTGTGGCTTACATCAACCATAAAGGGGGAACAAGGAGTTCCCTAGCGATGTTAGAAGTCTCAAAGATAATTCGCTGGGCAGAGATTCACTCTTGCCACCTATCAGCTATCCATATCCCAGGTGTAGAGAACTGGAAGGCGGATTTTCTAAGTCGACAGACTTTTCATCCGGGGGAGTGGGAACTCCATCCGGAGGTGTTTGCACAATTTGTTCATCGTTGGGGCAAACCAGAACTGGATCTCATGGCGTCTCGCCAAAACGCCAAGCTTCCAGGGACCCCAAGGTAACGCTGATAGATGCTCTAGCAGCGCCTTGGTCCTTCAACCTGGCTTATGTGTTTCCACCGTTTCCTCTGCTCCCTCGTCTGATTGCCAAAATCAAGCAGGAGAGAGCATCGGTGATCTTGATAGCGCCTGCGTGGCCACGCAGGACTTGGTATGCAGATCTGGTGGACATGTCATCCTTTCCACAATGGACTCTGCCGCTGAGACAGGACCTTCTACTTCAAGGTCCTTTCAACCATCCAAATCTAATTTCTCTGAGGCTGACTGCCTGGAGATTGAATGCTTGATTTTATCAAAGCGTGGTTTCTCCGAGTCAGTCATTGATACCTTAATTCAGGCACGAAAGCCTGTCACCAGGAAAATCTATCATAAGATATGGCGTAAATATCTTTATTGGTGTGAATCCAAGGGCTACTCCTGGAGTAAGGTCAGGATTCCCAGGATATTATCCTTTCTCCAAGAAGGATTGGAGAAAGGATTGTCAGCTAGTTCCTTAAAGGGACAGATTTCTGCGCTATCTATTCTTTTGCACAAGCGTCTGGCGGATGTCCCAGACGTTCAGGCATTTTGTCAGGCTTTAGTTAGAATCAAGCCTGTGTTTAAACCTGTTGCTCCACCATGGAGTTTAAATTTGGTTCTTAAAGTTCTTTAGGGGGTTCCGTTTGAACCTCTTCATTCCATAGATATCAAACTTTTATTTTGGAAAGTTCTTTTTTTGGTAGCTATTTCCTCGGCTCGTAGAGTTTCCGAGTTATCTGCCTTACAATGTGATTCTCCTTATCTGATCTTCCATGCAGATAAGGTAGTTCTGCGTACCAAACCTGGGTTTTTACCTAAGGTGGTATCTAATAAGAATATCAATCAAGAGATTGTTGTTCCGTCTTTGTGTCCTAATCCTTCTTCAAAGAAGGAACGTCTATTACACAATCTGGACGTGGTTCGTGCTTTAAAGTTTTACTTACAAGCTACTAAAGATTTTCGTCTGGACAGAGGAGAGGTCAAAAGGAGAGGTCAAAAGGCTTCGGCAACCTCTCTTTCTTTTTGGCTAAGAAGCATAATCCGTTTAGCCTACGAGACTGCTGGCCAGCAGCCTTCAGAAAGGATTACAGCTCATTCTACTAGAGCTGTGGCTTCCACATGGGCCTTTAAAAATGAGGCTTCTGTTGAACAGATTTGCAAGGCGGCGACTTGGTCTTCGCTTCATACTTTTTCAAAATTCTACTAATTTGATACTTTTGCTTCTTCGGAGACTATTTTTGGGAGAAAGGTTTTACAGGCAGTGGTACCTTCCGTTTAAGTACCTGCCTTGTCCCTCCCTTCATCCGTGTACTTTAGCTTTGGTATTGGTATCCCACAAGTAATGGATGATCCGTGGACTGGATACACCTTACAAGAGAAAACATAATTTATGCTTACCTGATAAATTTATTTCTCTTGTGGTGTATCCAGTCCACGGCCCGCCCTGTCATTTTAAGGCAGGTAATTTTTTAATTTAAACTACTGCACCCTATGGTTTCTCCTTTCTCAGCTTGTTTTCGGTCGAATGACTGGATATGGCTGTTGGGGGAGGAGCTATATAGCAGCTCTGCTGTGGGTGATCCTCTTGCAACTTCCTGTTGGGAATGAGAATATCCCACAAGTAATGGATGATCCGTGGACTGGATACACCACAAGAGAAATAAATTTATCAGGTAAGCATAAATTACGTTTTTTGGGAGAAAGGTCTTACAGGCAGTGGTGCCCTCCGTTTAAGCGCCTGCCTTGTCCCTCCCTTCTTCCGTGTCCTATAGCTTTGATATTGGTATCCCACAAGTAATGGATGAATCCGTGGACTGGATACACCTTACAAGAGAAAACAAAATTTATGTTTACCTGATAAATTTATTTCTCTTGTGGTGTATCCAGTCCACGGCCCGCCCTGTCATTTTAAGGCAGGTGTTTTTTATTTTTAAACTACAGTCACCATTGCACCCTATAGTTTCTCCTTTCTCTTGCCCGCCCTGTCATTTTAAGGCAGGTATTTTTTAATTTTTAACTACAGTCACCACTGCACCCTATGGTTTCTCCTTTCTCTGTTTGTTTTCGATCGAATGACTGGATATGGCAGTGAGGGGAGGAGCTATATAGCAGCTCTGCTGTGGGTGATCCTCTTGCAACTTCCTGTTGGGAATGAGAATATCCCACAAGTAATGGATGATCCGTGGACTGGATACACCACAAGAGAAATAAATTTATCAGGTAAGCATAAATTATGTTTTTTGGGAGAAAGGTCTTACAGGCAGTGGTGCCCTCCGTTTAAGCGCCTGCCTTGTCCCTCCCTTCTTCCGTGTCCTATAGCTTTGATATTGGTATCCCACAAGTAATGGATGAATCCGTGGACTGGATACACCTTACAAGAGAAAACAAAATTTATGTTTACCTGATAAATTTATTTCTCTTGTGGTGTATCCAGTCCACGGCCTGCCCTGTCATTTTAAGGCAGGTGTTTTTTATTTTTAAACTACAGTCACCATTGCACCCTATAGTTTCTCCTTTCTCTTGCTTGTCTTCGGTCGAATGACTGGAGGTGGCAGTTAGGGGAGGAGCTATATAGACAGCTCTGCTGTGGGTGATCCTCTTGCAGCTTCCTGTTGGGAAGGAGAATATCCAACAAGTAATGGATGAATCCATGGACTGGATACACCACAAGAGAAATAAATTTATCAGGTAAGCATAAATTTTGTTTTTTCTCTGAGGGTGATAAATCTTTATTTGGGGCCTAGTTTTCCACATGGCTAGTCAGATTACTCCTAGGAGTACTTTTTTAAGGCCCTCTGACATCGAGTGCATGGTGGGAGGGGCCTATTTTCACGCTCTAAATGCGCAGTTGATATTCTGACTGAGACATCCAGCTTCCCTAATGGAGTCCTCTGGCATCTAGGACCACTATAGAGGGTTTTTTTTCCTGCAAAAATCGTGTTTAAGGGCAGGTAGGAGCCACAGCAGCGCTGTGGCAGTGTGTTTGACTGTTTATTAACGGTTTTAACTTTTTTTTTTTTTTTTTTTGTAAGTATTTTTTTTATTGAATAATTAGTCAGAATAACATCATATAAAAACGTTATACACAGTTTGTCATATATATCACTGTTCAAAGCAAATCGTATAAGTTGTGCAACAGTATATGTCTATATAAACAGAAACAATATGAGTGTTGACATCATCAGACAAATATAAAAAAGGGGCGAGGGAGAGATACCAAATACAATCAACAGAAAATACAAGGTTTAACTTTCCCTTAACAAACTAGTGTTTTATTAATGTCTGTTATGTTTCTAATTGCGAATACCAAAGCTGCATTTAAAAAATAGAAAGAAAGAAAAAGTCAGAGGTCAGAGTTGAAAAAGAGATAGGGTAATGAGAACGAGAGAGAGGGGGAGGGAGACAAAAAAAAAAAAAAAAAAAACAGAGAGAGGGAATTATAGGACGGGGGGGATGAGAGGGTAGGGAGGGGGTATTATAGGGAGGGGAAGAAAATCAAGGGGTGGCTAAGGGGTAGGGTTTCAAAGTTTTGCCGTTTCAAATTGTTTTATTCCATATTGCTTTCATCATTTCATAAACTTCCAGTGTATGTGTTTTAAGGTAATGATAGCGTTCCATGATTAACAGGTCAGAGACCGTAGTCCTCCACTCTTCAAGAGTGGGCAACGTTTGAGATTTCCAATGTTTGGGAATAAGTTTTTTGGCTGCTGTGATCATAATTAGTAGTAGTGGCTGTTTCCCTAATTCTATCAATTTGGGTATAGAAAGAAATAGGATAGCTTCCGGACTTGGGAGAATTTGAGTAGATAATATGTCAGAGATTGCTAGAAATGTGTTTCTCCAAAATTCTTCCAATTTGGGGCAAGACCACCAAATGTGAAGAAGAGAGCCTTCTTCACCACATCTCCTCCAACAAGTGCTGCTGAGCGTAGGGAATATTTTGTGGAGACGTGAGGGGGTGAGATACCAACGGCATGAAAGCTTTAGGTGGATCTCATGCACTACTGCTGACACAAAGGATTTTTTAGTTAGGTAATAGGCCCTGGTCCAGGACTCAACATCCGGGTCCAGCCCGAGGTCCCGGCTCCAGGTGTAAGCATAAGATGGGAGAGTAGAGGTGTCTGGGTTATTCAGAATTTTGTATAATTTGGAGATTAGATGTGTGGGGGGCGTTTCCTGGATATATAGTTTCTCAAAATCTGTAGTGGTTCTACCTAGGTCTTTCTTTTGTTTGTGGCAGGATATAAAGTGTCTTAATTGGTGATAATGTATCCAGGAGGAGAACATCTCTTCATGAACCTCTGCTAAGGCGGCTTGAGACTTGAAAACGCCATTTTCAGTGGCAAAATGAATAGAGCCAAATTTAAGACTATAGGGTTTTTTAACATATGAGCTCTTATGTCTATAAGGAAGATCTACATGCTCAACAAGTGGGGAGAGTGGGGCAGGGATCGAGGAAATATGTGTGGTTGACGCTATGATTCTATCCCAATCTGACAGAGTATCCGCTGCGATATGGTATCGCTGCAGTAATTTGGGTCTTTTATGAGTAGGAGTCCAAGCTAGGGATGCAACGTTGTTAACTTTAAAAATTTGCCTGTCCATGAGTACCCATGCTTTACTGTCAGCATTATGAGACCACTCAGTAATGTGCTGTAACGTTATGGCCTGTTTATATGCCATTAGGTTGGGAACCCCCAGTCCACCTCGCTCTCTAGGAAGGTACATAGTTTTTTTTGGTATTCTCGGTTTAGAACCTCCCCAAATGAACTGCTCAAATGCTCTCTGGATCTGATTTAAGTAGCCCTTTGGAAGAGCTATAGGTACTGTCTGCAGAAGATATAAGAGTCTTGGGAGTGTGTTCATTTTTAGAACCCCTATCCTACCAAGCCATGAAATATGTTTGTTTCTCCATCCCGAAAGGTCTCGTATAATGTCATCCTTTACTTTATTATAGTTATGTCTAAATAGATCCTGTGGGGAGGGGGTTAGGAATATACCTAGATATTTCAATTTGTCTCTTGCTATAGGGATAGCATATTAATTTCTAAGGTGTTGAATCACATCAGAGGGAGTCCCTATATTCATTAATTCAGATTTAGTTATGTTCAATTTAAAATTTGATACCTTACCATATTGTTCCAATTCTGCTAGTAGCTCCGGGATAGATATTGCCGCATTAGTAAGGGTGAAGAGGGCATCATCTGCAAACAGTGCTTGTTTGTGTTCCCTATTTCCCACAGTTAGTCCTTTTATTCTCTCATTACCTCTAACTTTTTGTGCCAGTACCTCCATAGAGATAGCAAAAAGCAATGGGGACAGGGGGCACCCCTGTCTTGTGCCGTTGCTTATAGTAAAGGAGTCAGAGAGGGTACCATTAATTCTAATCCTGGCATTTGGAAACGAGTATAGTGCCATGGTCATGTTCAAGTAAGGTTCTGGGAATCCCATCTCCACCATGGTTCGTCGTAGGAAAGACCACTTGACCCTATCAAAGGCCTTTTCCGCGTCTGTTCCCAAGAGGACCATGGGGGTTTTTGAGGCTTGCGCGTGATTGATTAATTGGATTACCTTGATGGTATTATCTCGAGCTTCTCGCCCGGGCACAAAACCAACCTGGTCTTTATCAATAAGCTCAGGTAAGAATTTATTTAACCTAGTGGCCAAGATCTTGGCTAACAATTTCATATCATTGTTTATTAATGAGATGGGTCGGTAATTTTCCGGTTTCGTAGTAGATTTTCCAGGTTTGGGGATGACTGAGATGTGTGCCTCTAAGAGGGATTTGGACAGGTGAGGATCGCTCCTTAACCCATTGAAAATCTTGAGGAGGGGAGGGGACAAAATATCTTTGAACTTCTTATAGTATCTAGAGGAGAAGCCGTCCGTGCCAGGACTCTTACCAGAAGGGGTATTTTTTATTGCTTGAGCTATTTCTTCTATCGTTATGGGTGACTCCAAATGGGAGACAGCTTCTTTATTTAGGACAGGAAGTTTCAAGTCTTTAAAATAGTCATCAGTGATATCTACAGTATGTGGTAGCGATTCCTGGGGATTTGATTGGGCGTCTGGTTTGTGTATGTTGTATAGTGAGTTATAGAACTCTCTAAAGGTGGAGGCTATCAGTTTACTGTCATGGACCATCCGGCCGTCTTTCGTCAGTAATGAGTGGGTGTACGTTGCAAGTCGCTTCCTGCGAAGCCCTCTCGCTAGAATCTTACCAGGCTTATTGCCCCCTTCATAGTAATATTGTCTAAGATGTAGGGCGTTTCGTTGATAAGTTTCAGTTAGGTACTGCTTAAGATCCAACCTTGCTTGGATTAGGTCTTGTCTGATAGAATGGTTACTTAGGTCAGCTTTATGACTAGTTTCAAGTTTGTCAATTTTTGAGAGCAAATTTGCATAAAGTTCGCTTGACTTTCTGTTTATGTTTGCTTTGTGTTTAACACATTCTATTATGGGTGAGGAGGTTGAATTTTCGTTGAGTGTAAAATATTCAGTTAGATTTGTCCTCAGTTCGTCAAATATAAGGGGGTTGTCAAGGAGTGTATCGTCTAACTGCCAAGTCCTAGAAGTTATGGGGAGGTCTGGCCAAGAGATAGAGCAGGTGACAGGGGCGTGGTCTGACCATGTGATATTACCTATGTCGCATTGAGTGATTAAAGAGAGGCCACTGGAGTCTGAGAATATGTAGTCTATTCGAGTGTAGCAGTCATGAGGGGGAGAATAAAAAGTGTAGTCTTTTCCCGTGGGGTTTAAGGATCTCCAGGTGTCGTGTAGTGAAACTGCAGACAAGGAGCTCCTAATCTTTTTGATAGTGGCCTTGGGGACGTTGGTGACGCCTCTAGAGGTATCAATCAATGGGTCTAGTGCTACATTAAAGTCACCTGCCATAAATATTACCCCTTTAGCATGGTCCAGAAGCAAGGTTGTGACTCTTTTAATGAAACTACTTTGGTTGAGATTTGGTGCATAGATATTAAGGAGTGTAATGTGTTGCCCAAAGAGTAGGCCGACTAATAGTACATAGCGACCCTCTGGGTCTTTGAATGTGGTTGCTATTTGAAGCGGTAGTGATTTGTGCACTAGTATCCCCACACCCCCTCTTTTACTTGTTCCCGAGGCGAAGCTAGATATTGGATAAAGTGATGGTGACCACTTGGGTTCTCTTCCCCTCCTAAAGTGGGTTTCCTGCATCATTATTATGTGACTACTAAGTTTATTTAACTCGTTTAAGACTATAGATCGTTTGCCTGGGCTATTAAGTCCCTTTACATTAATGGATGTTAACCTGAAGGCATGTTCTTGGAATCTACTAAGTCTCGTCGGCATTATGCCAGTTATGGGAGGTGTCGGATAGGGGGGGGGGGAAAAAAAAAGGGGGGGGAGAGGGGGGAGGAGATGAAAGCAAAAAGTTACGTACAGGGGCTTAGAAAAGGTTCCAGAGGATAAGAGCGATAGGGTCAGTTAGGACAGTGAAGAGAAGAAAGGAATGAGGAGAAATGGAAAAAGAAGAAGGGATGTACTTGTGTTAGTACAAATCTATTTCAGGGCGAAAAGTTTGTGTGAGAGAATTCAAAAGGTGGGGAAGTATCTCTCTCACCGGCAAGGAATATATATTAAACAAAATAAGTCAATTTGACTTCCGAGAGCAGGAAGGGTCATGAGGAGGGGGAAAAAGGGAAGGGGAGGAAGGTGAAGGGGGGGAATGAGTAGGGAGCAGTTAGAAGGCCCGCTCCCAAGGGGGGATACAAGAGGGGAAGGAGGAGGATGGGGGGGGTGGGTAGGGAAGTATCTTGTAGTAAAGAGCAAAGGAAATAATTAATATAAAGAACTACAACTTGTCTGATTGTCATGAAGATAGGCACTTAGTCATAAAATGTTTGTTTATAGATCCATTGCTGGACCAGAGTTACAATTAAAGGGGGGTGAATCTTTAGGCTAATTGGGATATATAGTCTCCTGGTATAATGGTTTTCTTAGGGATATCAAAAAGACCTTGTTACCGGTTATCCTTAAAGTCAGAACTCTATCGCAGAAAAAGAAATAAAACACAGAACAATGCTACTGAAAATACAGTAAAATTATTTGACTCAAATATAGTGCTTATAAAATCATCTGAGGGACTAACAATAAATAAGACCTTACAAGTATACATTTTAATCTTTCGTTTAGGGATAGATCGGTATAGGTCCAGGAGTACCACTTCCACAGAGTAGTCAGTATTAACTACTGGAATAAACCTTAATGACTAGTGATATTAGATTTAGAGTGAATTAAACTCGTTCTGATTGGAATCAAACTCTTGTAACCAAATAACATGTAACAAAAAGCATTTATAACATTCAACCTATGCTTATAAACTATTATGAAAACAAGGAAAAATGAAAACTAAATTTTAATTATATGAAAGGATACTTTTTCTGTGTAAGCAGGATAACTTGAAGACAGTTCTTAGATCTTATAAATACACAGTTTATGGTCTTGACGTTGTGTGACCAGGTAGGACCCTTAGGCCCCTCTTTGTAACTCATAACTTGATAAGACAGTCAGAAAGGAAGCATGAATCATCTTGAAGCGAACTAACTTGAGTCCTGCTGGGGCAGGTATTCAGGTGTGTAAGTTGCCACGGGACGTGTTCCCTCTGCTGGTAGACCCTTCTGTAGAGTCAAGTGGGGAGGAGCCTCCGTCATCCGTACACGGCAGAGATAATTCTTTATAGAAGAGAGTAGGGTCTGAGTCCGGTCTAAATATTGCTGTCTTGTTATTGTGGGTGGCAATCAAAGAGACTGGGAAGCCCCATCGGTATGGGACTTTGTTGTTTTTCAGGATAGATGTGATGTGGGATAACTCCCTTCTTTTCTGCAGAGTTATACGAGACAAATCCGAGAAAAGTTGAATTTCTTCACCAGCATGTAAAATTGGATTTTTCTCTCTCGCACATCGCAAGAGATCTTCTCTATCTTTGAACTTAAGGAATTTAACAATTATATCGCATGGAGGAGCCTTAGGAGGTGGTTTAGCTCTCAGAGCCCTATGAGCTCTTTCAATGTGAATCTCTTCTCCTGAGGGGTTATTTTTAATCACCCTAAAAAGGGCCTGAAGGTATCCCTCAATTGCAGGGGGGTGGATAGACTCAGATACTCCTCTTATCCTCAAATTATTTCGGCGACAGCGGTTTTCCAAATCTTCCATTTTCTCAGATAACTCTTGCATCTTTCTGTCATGCCTTTGAGTGGTTGATGAAATGGAGTGAACTTCTGCCACTATAGTTGCTTGTTTTGTTTCCAGGGAGGAGACTCTTATCTATTGCTCCTAGATCTTTTCTAAGATCTCCAAAGAGAGTTCTCATTTCATGCAAAACGACTTTGATGTCGTCCTTAGAGGAAAGGTGTGAAATGTCTTTCTTAGTTATGAAGGAGCTAATGTCAGTGTCCTTGGATTGTGTTGAATCTGACTGTTCTGTGGGTGTATACACTGACTCCATCTCAGGCAAGATATTAGGTGTCTCGCGAGGTTTCAGGTACTGAGTGAGTGTTTTTGCGGGCACGTTCTTCTCACCCTTAGTCTGCCTCTTGCAAGGCATCCCCCTATGCACTGTATTTATAAAGGCCAAGTCTGACCCAGTTGAGAAGGCCAGTTAGTGTCCAAAACTCTTTTCCTCTATCATATAATAAGCTCACACTTTAAGAGCCACTATGCACATCAGTCATTTGTTACACTGTGGAATCGTTTCCTTGTCTACAAATCTGCCCCTTGGTTTCTGCAGTGTTTAGACCACGAGATTTTGTCTCTTAACTCCCTTTCCCGGTTTACCAGTAAATTATACACTTTCAATTTGCATATAAATTGGAATCAGGATCAGTCTTTGAGAGTATAGAATAATACATGTGAGATTGTAACGGCCTCCTGCACCGTAATGTTATGTGCCAGCTTAGGGGACTTAGAAAATATAGTGACAAAGCCCAGTTATAAGTGTCAGCGTCTTAGATCAGGGCAGCAGCAAGCTTTGTCTGATTGCTTGAGCTTTCAATCGTGATTCCCCAACTTTGAAAAGGCTGCAGTCTTATGTTGTGTGGCTTAGTGCAATGTATAGCCCCCACGTGGTTTGCGTGTATGGCGTTACCTGACCGCCTCGTTATCTCGGTATCTGCTGTCTCGGGGTGTCTCACAGGGCAGATGACTCGTCCGGCGGAACAGAACCGCTATTAGCTGACAGGTCGGGAGTGCTGCGGGATTACAGTGTCATCCGATGGCGGCAGGTACAATGTTCTCTCCTCTTGATACGCAGTTTTCACTCCATAGTAGGCCTCCGTTTACAGACAAGTCCACTGTCGGTCGAATCTGCCAGGAAAATGATCCGATAGGTCTGGGGGATATTTAGCTTGCTTGGAGAGGTAGAGGGAAAAAGGGTAGGGAAATCCTTCTCTCAGAAATTGCTTTTTGCCGGTTTGGGAGATGGGAGCCCTTCTAACTATCAGCCATCTTCCAGCGTGGCTAGACTCCGCCCCGGTTTTAACGTTTTTTAAATCCGGTTTGGGGCCTAAGGGGTTAATCATCCATTTGCAAGTGGGTGCAATGCTGCTTTTGTCCCTTATACACACTGTAAACATTTTGTAGAGTTAACTACTTTTTAACACTGTTTTGCAGTTTATGTGGTAGTTTTTTTCTCTTAAAGGCACAGTACCGTTTTTGTTTAATTGCTGTTTCACATTTATTAAAGTGTTTTCCAAGCTTGCTGGTCTCATTACTAGTCTGTTAAACATGTCTGACCTAGAGGAAACTCCTTGTTCATTATTTTTAGAAGCCATTGTGGAACCCCCTCATAGAAATATCAGTACATTTGGTACACATTCTAAAAGTTATAAAGACCATATTATGGCTTTTAAAGATTTATCACCAGAGGTTTCTCAGACTGACAAAAGGGAGGTTAAACCACCTAGCTCTCCCCATGTGTCAGAACCTATATCTCCCACTCAAGTGACGCCAAGTACATCTGGCGCATCCAATGCGTTTACCTTACAAGACATGGCGGCAGTTATGAATCATACCCTCACAGAGGTATTGTCCAAACTGCCAGGGTTACAAGGAAAGCGAGACAGCTCTGGGGCACGAACAAATACAGAGCTTTCTGACACTTTAGTTGCTATGTCCGATATATCCTCACAACATGCAGAAGCCGATACAGGAGAGCTTCTATCTGTGGGTGTCTAGAATGGAAGATAAACAAGGGGCGCCAACATAGTGTGAATCGTTCAAACAACAAATATAAAAGTGATGTGCAAAAAACTACTCACAAGGAAAGTGGCACCTTAAATGAATAAGGTGCGATAAAGCAGGCTGACATTCAAATTCCAGCAGTCAGTACGCTGGAGGTCTCACCCAGAGGACCTGTGGAATCCAGATAGGCGTCTAGAAAGTAGCACCCACGTTTTTCAGGGCCAATGGCCGAACCAGGTGAGCTGCAAGCTGATAGGTGTTCTCCTGCTGCACTCACGCCACCGAGACTTTTCTCCAAAAACGACAGTGTCAGTGTATGAAAGGTTCCGTGGTAAAAGTCCTGTTTCAAAAACAAGTGGATCGTGGAAAGAAGCAAAAATACCGGGTCGTGGTATAAAACAAACAGTATTTATTTTGCAACGCGTTTCTCAGTCTATTCCAGACCGTTTCATCAGGCATAATCATAGTTAACAATAGAGATCTATTTAAACCCACAGTGACCCGGAATTGAAACAAAAGGTCAACTCTATTAACAATGTTGCAATTGCAAAAACATTTAACTTTTGATACATTGTATAAATTGGTTTGAACAATTGTGACCACACAGATAACACTTAAATAAAAAGTATATAAAAAACCCTATTCGCAATTACCAAATATATCTGGAAAAAAATAAAATATCTCATAGTAAACTGGACATATATTAACATGTGTGTATATGTATATCTCATCTCCTGGTTGGATTCGAACCCAGGACCTAATGTGTGCTAGGCAATGGAAAAATCAAAAGGATACCTTTATGTCTTGTTTGAATTTCTTGCAAAAAGGATTAGTATTGATACAAAATATATAAATTGATCTACATGTCTCACAATGTCTAGAAGATAATCTTATTTGGTCTTTTTAATAAATGACTCTAATTTTTAAAACCAAACTAAAAGGAATTTTCTTATAAATATAAAACTAAAAAAGAAATGTTCGTGACAAATGCTTACTATAAATAAGTGACATATAAAAATTGTAAAAAATATATATGTATATATATATTTTATTTTATGGCTCCACTGGACTTGAACTTGGGACCTTCTGTATGTTAAGCGAGCATGAAATTGATAAGGCTATCTTGAAGGGCTATTTTTATGTTATATATTGGAGCAGAAATATGTTAGGAATTATGTGATTAATAATATGTATATATATATTTGGGACTCCACTGGACTCGAACTTGGGACCTTTTGTATGTTAGGCGAACAAGAAATTGGTAAAGCTATCTTGAAAGTTTATGTTATATATTGGGGCGGAAATATATTTGGGAATTATGTTATTAATTGTTTCCAATCATATACAACAACCAAATAGACTAAAAAGTGTATCCAGAATGTATATAAACAATTGTAGGTGTATGTATTGATGAATAATCAAACATTCAAAAAGATGAAATGTGCAAAATAGTGTATCGTAGAAAATAATATAAATCAGGTATGTAAAATATAATATAATATGAAACTATATAGGTGCTTGGACTATTAGGTTTAGAACCGGATAGACAAGTGCATACATATACACAACTATGTGGACATGCTCATCATGGGCATATACACATAAATATAAGTGTATGGAAACATAACATATTCTATATGTGTCTAAATTGCATTAATGCAATATATTATTGAAGACTGACAAAGAAGAGAAAAAGAAATAAGAGAGATATAATGTAGTGGTATCAACATATGGTAGTGTTTGTTAATGTATATCAAAAAATATAAGAAAATATGATGTACTAGACCCTAAAAGCTAAATCTCATATTAGATATAAATGTAACCTGTATAAAAGTGATAATTTATGTGAAGGCTGCCAAATCTACATTGGCGTTTAAGCCTAATGGATACAAGGTTTTGAGTTTGTGTATCCAATATGTTTCTAATTGCCTGAGTTTAATCAGACGATCATAATCTGTGGAAGGTGGTACATGATCAATAGGGATAATTTTATAGATATCTGAACTCCCGTCGTGTATCGTTTCACAATGGTTGGGGACACTATGGTTGGTTTTAGTTTTTTTACAATTTTTACAATTTCGATGATGTTCACCCCAACGGGTACGGAGATTTCTAATAGTGCGCCCTACATACTGGACGCCACAAATACAATTAAGGAGATACACTATATATTTAGATTCGCAATTGAGACGATGTGTGATTTGATAAGTTAAACCAGTAATATTGGATTTAAAAGATTTTTGTGAAATTGTAAATTTGCACATGTTGCAACCTCTTTTGCCACATTTAAATGATCCATGGGAAGCTAAAAAGTTTAAAGTTTTGGTTTGTTTATTGGACCGAAATTGGCAATGTTTTACTCTTTTACTGGGGGCTAATTGATTCCTTAAAGTGGGAGCTCGTCTATATACAATTTTGGGTTTTTCACCGACTATATCTTTAAGGAAAGGATCCTTTTGGATAATGTTCCAATGTTTATGTAGTATGTTTCGAATTTTGTAGTGGTTGTTATTGTATTGTGTAATGAAAAGTGGTTCACAAACAACGTTGTTTGTGGATTTCTTTTTGGTTTGATTGTTGGTGCTATTTTGGACTTTTTCAAAGATTAATTCTCTATCTAGATTGCGTGCTTTTTTAAGACATTGATTTAGTAGATCTATAGGATAACCTTTGTCTACAAAGCGTTGGTAAAGAACCTTGCTTTGAATGTCAAAAGATTCTAAATTGGAGCAATTCCTGCGTATTCTCTTAAATTGGCTGTATGGGATGTTTCTTTTCCACCCTATATGGTGGTTACTAGAGAAGTCTAGATAGCTGTTGCTATCGACTTTTTTGAAAAAAGTCTGAGAAATGATGTTACCTTGATTGTCCCAACTTAGTAATAGATCCAAGAATTCTATTGAAGATTTTTGTATATTAGCTGTGAAGGTTAAACCCATCTGATTCTGATTTAAATGTTCTATTAGTGTGTTAGCTAGCTCGTGGCTCCCTCTTAAAATAAAAATCAGGTCATCTATATAGCGGCCATAGTATACCAGGTTCGCCCAAAAGCTTGAGGAATAAATATATCGGTCTTCAAAGATTCCCATAAGAGGAGCACGCCAAACACCTGAACACATCACTGTTCACATATTAGGATTGGACACTTATTTTTTACATCACAGCAATTTTTGGGACATTGATAAGTACTTTTTTTATATATTTTACTAATCGCCACAAATATCATTGTTTATCTGTGATATCTGATTATTTCAATGTATCACTAATATTATACACAAATTGTCCTGAGCACTTGTTTTACACACAATTTATTTTCGTCATTATTATAATTTTTTACACATACCAAACACTGTGCTGTTTATAAAAAAAAAATATTTTTTTTTTTTTTTTTTTTTTTTTTTTTTTTTTTTTTTTTATTTATTTATGCATACGGGTACAAACCCAATCATAAAGTGGTAGGTCCCACTTTGATAACCTGTGCTCCAAGCGCATCCTCTTAAGTTTTTTCCTCCTCAGGAATTTCTTTTTATATTATTTAGATTTTGGTGATATCAGAGGATTGCTTGCTTATTTTAATATTTTAATAACTTTTTTACTAGGTGCATATATTTTATTGATATCCATTTCAGTTTCTATATATTGTGAGTACCTATATAGCATCTATTTTTAGGATTTAGCAATTTAATTTTCTTCATCAACTCATAATTTTTTATTAACCCATTGATTTAACACACCTAGCAATTACCTTTCAATCCCAATATGCAATCTAGGGATGACAGAAACAAAAAACGGTCTAATTATATTTTGCAAGGTAACACTGTCACTCTAGAAACTTACTCTGACCCCAGTATTTTGAAATCTATGAAAGATTTGTTCCATCTGTTAGAAGAGGAACTTATGAAAGAACACCGCCATTGGTGGGATTTAAAAACTCTAGAAAAATATATAGAAATCAAACAAATCCCTAGGGGTTTACGAATTTTGAAACATTGTTCTTTTAAGGAAGACAAAGATTTATTAGACAGTTGGTATAAAGCCTTGGATGATTGTTCTTTTAGTTTAATCAAAATTTTGATCGAACATAGACAAAAATTAACTGACGAATGCAGTCAGAATATTGAAAAGATACAAAAAGATCTATTATCACATGTTAATAACCCTGAATATCAAAAAATTCTTAAAGAAATTACTGACCGCACTGATAAATATCAAGATGACATCGTCCAGAGTAAAAGCAAAAAATTACAGAGGGACCAAATAGATTATAATAATAACCAAGTTTACACTTTCAATAGAGTTGAAAAAGAAAAACTCACACTTTCTAATAATCCAAATGAAGAAAACAAGGGACAAAAAAACTCTTATACATCACACAAAACAGAGGGTGAAAATTGGACGACTGTTCACAATAGAAACTATAGAAGAGAACAAAACAGAACCTACAGGAATACACATAACAATTACAATACTAATTATAGACCGCACTACAATGAGAATTACAGATTCAATTCCCCAAACCCCCGTAATAACTATGGACCTAGAACTCATTACTCCAACACAAATAGACATTCCCAACAATATCCACAAGGGACATATCAGAGTCAATTTCGTGATAACCATTCTAACACATATCAACAACATTTTTCACCCCAGCATGGCTTCAGGCCTCATTCCAATCATCCTACTTCTCACAATCAGGTTACAACAAATTATCATACACAACAACCTAATAGAACACTTTTGGAGAGACCCCATGGGCATATACTCAAACCAAACAATCCATTAGAACACACAAATAGATTCAATATTTTAGCATCTTTGCCAGATGAAGAAAACACACCAGGCACCTCATATGAACATTCCTCTTCTTTTTTAGAGAATGGCCAAAATCACAACAGACATCCCTTTCCAAACAGCAACCTAAGTGTAGAAAAACAACGAAAAAGACCGTACACTTCAGACCAAGAGGGTCTAGAGGAAGGGGTTTATCAGCCAAAAAAGAAAAATTATCCAAATTAGAACAAGGTATATTCAATTTATCATCGCACATTCTAACAACTAATGAGAAAAGAGTACTCCACAAAGGCCTTTCATACTGCCCACCCAATCCTCACAACTTATATCATCTATTTGTGGATGTTAATAAATTTACAAGGAAACTATCCTTGCAGAAATTCTTTGCACAAAAGAAACTAAAACAACAAAAATATATACAACCTGAAAATACACAGACTATACTAGTCAATAATATGACCCCTAATAAGAATATGAAGGTCATATTTGCAGAAACAGAAAGCCTAACTACCCATTTATTTGATGATTATATTCATACAGATATTAAGGTAAAATCCCAATTTACACCATCTTTTTCAACAAACCACTATATAGAATTATATCAAAGATCAGTCATTGAGGATCTTGAAAAACTTTCAAAAGATCACAAAAAACAGTACCATTTACACAAAAGCGAACAAACAGCTTTACGTATGCTAGCCAACAATAAAAATCTGATAATCAAGGATGCAGATAAGGGCGGTGGTATTGTCCTACAAGATCTAGGAGATTATCTCAAAGAGGCCAATAGAATTTTAACAGACACTGAATATTATAGGGAAATCTCTTTCAATCCAACAAGTATTTTCCTAAAAGGGTACAGTACACTAATACAAAAGGGCATATCCACAGGTATTCTAAATAAAGAAGAGAAAGAATTTCTCAAAGTCACAAATCCTAGTGTGGCACACTATTACCACCTGCCCAAAATCCACAAAGATCAAGTTAATCCACCTGGACGCCCCATCATAGCAGGCATTGGTAACCTCACATACAATTTATCTTTTTATTTAGATCAATTTTTACAAAAATATGTTGTTACTTTACCCTCCTATATCAGAGATAGCACACATTTACTATATCAACTTAAAAACATTTCTACTAACGATGATCTAATTTGGATCACTTGTGATGTTGGCTCCCTTTATTCTAACATTTGCCATAACATGGGTATTAATGCAGTTTCCATCTTTTTGGAAAAGGACCTATATATGCCAGACATCCAAAAAGAATTTATATTGGAAGGAATAGAATACATCCTCAAGCACAATTATTTTATTTTTCAAGATAGATTTTTTCTACAGGTCAAGGGGACGGCCATGGGTACCAGGTTCGCCCCGAGCTTTGCAAATTTGTTTATGGGAATCTTTGAAGACCGATATATTTATTCCTCAAGCTTTTGGGCGAACCTGGTATACTATGGCCGCTATATAGATGACCTGATTTTTATTTTAAGAGGGAGCCACGAGCTAGCTAACACACTAATAGAACATTTAAATCAGAATCAGATGGGTTTAACCTTCACAGCTAATATACAAAAATCTTCAATAGAATTCTTGGATCTATTACTAAGTTGGGACAATCAAGGTAACATCATTTCTCAGACTTTTTTCAAAAAAGTCGATAGCAACAGCTATCTAGACTTCTCTAGTAACCACCATATAGGGTGGAAAAGAAACATCCCATACAGCCAATTTAAGAGAATACGCAGGAATTGCTCCAATTTAGAATCTTTTGACATTCAAAGCAAGGTTCTTTACCAACGCTTTGTAGACAAAGGTTATCCTATAGATCTACTAAATCAATGTCTTAAAAAAGCACGCAATCTAGATAGAGAATTAATCTTTGAAAAAGTCCAAAATAGCACCAACAATCAAACCAAAAAGAAATCCACAAACAACGTTGTTTGTGAACCACTTTTCATTACACAATACAATAACAACCACTACAAAATTCGAAACATACTACATAAACATTGGAACATTATCCAAAAGGATCCTTTCCTTAAAGATATAGTCGGTGAAAAACCCAAAATTGTATATAGACGAGCTCCCACTTTAAGGAATCAATTAGCCCCCAGTAAAAGAGTAAAACATTGCCAATTTCGGTCCAATAAACAAACCAAAACTTTAAACTTTTTAGCTTCCCATGGATCATTTAAATGTGGCAAAAGAGGTTGCAACATGTGCAAATTTACAATTTCACAAAAATCTTTTAAATCCAATATTACTGGTTTAACTTATCAAATCACACATCGTCTCAATTGCGAATCTAAATATATAGTGTATCTCCTTAATTGTATTTGTGGCGTCCAGTATGTAGGGCGCACTATTAGAAATCTCCGTACCCGTTGGGGTGAACATCATCGAAATTGTAAAAATTGTAAAAAAACTAAAACCAACCATAGTGTCCCCAACCATTGTGAAACGATACACGACGGGAGTTCAGATATCTATAAAATTATCCCTATTGATCATGTACCACCTTCCACAGATTATGATCGTCTGATTAAACTCAGGCAATTAGAAACATATTGGATACACAAACTCAAAACCTTGTATCCATTAGGCTTAAACGCCAATGTAGATTTGGCAGCCTTCACATAAATTATCACTTTTATACAGGTTACATTTATATCTAATATGAGATTTAGCTTTTAGGGTCTAGTACATCATATTTTCTTATATTTTTTGATATACATTAACAAACACTACCATATGTTGATACCACTACATTATATCTCTCTTATTTCTTTTTCTCTTCTTTGTCAGTCTTCAATAATATATTGCATTAATGCAATTTAGACACATATAGAATATGTTATGTTTCCATACACTTATATTTATGTGTATATGCCCATGATGAGCATGTCCACATAGTTGTGTATATGTATGCACTTGTCTATCCGGTTCTAAACCTAATAGTCCAAGCACCTATATAGTTTCATATTATATTATATTTTACATACCTGATTTATATTATTTTCTACGATACACTATTTTGCACATTTCATCTTTTTGAATGTTTGATTATTCATCAATACATACACCTACAATTGTTTATATACATTCTGGATACACTTTTTAGTCTATTTGGTTGTTGTATATGATTGGAAACAATTAATAACATAATTCCCAAATATATTTCCGCCCCAATATATAACATAAACTTTCAAGATAGCTTTACCAATTTCTTGTTCGCCTAACATACAAAAGGTCCCAAGTTCGAGTCCAGTGGAGTCCCAAATATATATATACATATTATTAATCACATAATTCCTAACATATTTCTGCTCCAATATATAACATAAAAATAGCCCTTCAAGATAGCCTTATCAATTTCATGCTCGCTTAACATACAGAAGGTCCCAAGTTCAAGTCCAGTGGAGCCATAAAATAAAATATATATATACATATATATTTTTTACAATTTTTATATGTCACTTATTTATAGTAAGCATTTGTCACGAACATTTCTTTTTTAGTTTTATATTTATAAGAAAATTCCTTTTAGTTTGGTTTTAAAAATTAGAGTCATTTATTAAAAAGACCAAATAAGATTATCTTCTAGACATTGTGAGACATGTAGATCAATTTATATATTTTGTATCAATACTAATCCTTTTTGCAAGAAATTCAAACAAGACATAAAGGTATCCTTTTGATTTTTCCATTGCCTAGCACACATTAGGTCCTGGGTTCGAATCCAACCAGGAGATGAGATATACATATACACACATGTTAATATATGTCCAGTTTACTATGAGATATTTTATTTTTTTCCAGATATATTTGGTAATTGCGAATAGGGTTTTTTATATACTTTTTATTTAAGTGTTATCTGTGTGGTCACAATTGTTCAAACCAATTTATACAATGTATCAAAAGTTAAATGTTTTTGCAATTGCAACATTGTTAATAGAGTTGACCTTTTGTTTCAATTCCGGGTCACTGTGGGTTTAAATAGATCTCTATTGTTAACTATGATTATGCCTGATGAAACGGTCTGGAATAGACTGAGAAACGCGTTGCAAAATAAATACTGTTTGTTTTATACCACGACCCGGTATTTTTGCTTCTTTCCACGATCCACTTGTTTTTGAAACAGGACTTTTACCACGGAACCTTTCATACACTGACACTGTCGTTTTTGGAGAAAAGTCTCGGTGGCGTGAGTGCAGCAGGAGAACACCTATCAGCTTGCAGCTCACCTGGTTCGGCCATTGGCCCTGAAAAACGTGGGTGCTACTTTCTAGACGCCTATCTGGATTCCACAGGTCCTCTGGGTGAGACCTCCAGCGTACTGACTGCTGGAATTTGAATGTCAGCCTGCTTTATCGCACCTTATTCATTTAAGGTGCCACTTTCCTTGTGAGTAGTTTTTTGCACATCACTTTTATATTTGTTGTTTGAACGATTCACACTATGTTGGCGCCCCTTGTTTATCTTCCATTCTAGACACCCTGACCCATCGCACCGCGGGACACAAGAGGAGCACGCCAAACACCTGAACACATCACTGTTCACATATTAGGATTGGACACTTATTTTTTACATCACAGCAATTTTTGGGACATTGATAAGTACTTTTTTTATATATTTTACTAATCGCCACAAATATCATTGTTTATCTGTGATATCTGATTATTTCAATGTATCACTAATATTATACACAAATTGTCCTGAGCACTTGTTTTACACACAATTTATTTTCGTCATTATTATTTTTTACACATACCAAACACTGTGCTGTTTATAAAAAAATATTTTTTTTTTTTTTTTTTATTTATTTATGCATACGGGTACAAACCCAATCATAAAGTGGTAGGTCCCACTTTGATAACCTGTGCTCCAAGCGCATCCTCTTAAGTTTTTTCCTCCTCAGGAATTTCTTTCTATCTGTGGGTGACATTTCTGATTCAGGGAAGGCGTTACTTCAGTCTGACTCTGAAATGACAGCGTTTAAATTTAAGCTTGAACACCTCCGCTTGTTGCTCAGGGAGGTTTTAGCAACTCTGGATGACTGTGACCCCATTGTAGTCCCAGAGAAATTGTGTAAAATGGACAAATACTTTGCAGTGCCTGTTTACACTGACGTTTTTCCAGTCCCTAAGAGGTTTTCAGAGATTATAAGGAATGGGATAGACCAGGTGTACCGTTCTCTCCCCCTCCTGCTTTTAAAAAGATGTTTCCCATAGATGCCGCAACACGGGACTCGTGGCAGACGGTCACTAAGGTGGAGGGAGCAGTCTCTACCCTAGCTAAGCGTACAACTATCCCTGCCGAGGACAGTTGTGCTTTCCTAGATCCAATGGATAAAAAATTAGAGGGTTTCCTTAAGAAAATCTTTATTCAACAAGGTTTTATTCTCCAGCCTCTTGCATGCATTGCCCCAGTCACTGCTGCAGCGGCTTTCTGGTTCGAGTCTCTTGAGGAGGCTCTACAGGTGGAGACTCTGTTAGATGATATTCTAGACAGGATTAAAGCTCTTAAATTAGCTAATTCCTTTATTTCTGACGCCGTTTTTCATTTAACCAAGCTAACGGCTAAGAACTCAGGTTTTGCCATTCAGGCGCGTAGGGCGCTATGGCTTAAATCCTGGTCAGCTGACGTTACTTCAAAGTCTAAGCTTCTCAACATCCCCTTCAAAGGGCAGACCCTATTCGGGCCTGGACTGAAGGAGATCATTTCTGATATTACTGGAGGAAAAGGTCACGCCCTTCCTCAGGATAGGTCCATCAAATTAAGGACCAAACAGACTAATTTTCGTTCCTTTCGAAACTTCAAGAGTGGCGCAGCTTCAACTTCCTCTAATGCAAAACAAGAGGGAAATTTTGCCCAGTCCAAACCAGTCTGGAGACCTAACCAGGCTTGAAACAAGGGGAAGCAGGCCAAAAAAACCTGCTGCTGCCTCTAAGACAGCATGAAGGAGTAGCCCCCGATCCGGGACCGGATCTAGTTGGGGGCAGACTTTCTCTCTTCGCCCAGGCTTGGGCAAGAGACGCCCAGGATCCCTGGGCTTTGGAGATTGTTTCCCAAGGATATCTTCTGGACTTCAAAACTTCATCTCCAAAGGGGAGATTTCATCTCTCACAATTATCTGCAAACTAGATAAAGAGAGAGGCATTCTTACGTTGCGTTCAAGACCTACTGGTTATGGGAGTGATCCAGCCAGTTTCAAGGGAGGAACAGGGGCAGGGTTTCTATTCAAATCTGTTTATAGTTCCCAAAAAAAGAGGGAACTTTCAGACCAATCTTGGATCTCAAGATCCTAAACAAATTTCTCAGGGTCCCATCCTTCAAGATGGAGACTATTCCAACCATCCTACCTATGATCCAGGAGGGTCAATTTATGACTACCGTGGACTTAAAGGATGCTTATCTCCACATTCCGATACACAGAGATCATCATCAGTTCCTCAGGTTCACCTTCCTAGACAGGCATTACCAGTTTGTGGCTCTTCCCTTTGGGTTAGCCACGGCACCGAGAATCTTTACGAAGGTTCTAGGGTCCCTACTGGCGGCTCTAAGGCCACAAGGCATAGCGGTGGCTCCTTACCTAGACGACATTCTGATACAGGCGTTGACTTTTCAAATCGCCAAGTCTCATACGGACATTGTTCTGGCACGGGTGGAAGGTGAACGAAGAAAAGAGTTCTCTCTCCCCTCTCACAAGAGTTTCCTTCCTAGGAACTCTGATGGATTTAGTAGAAATGAATTTTTTTCTGACAGAGGTCAGGTTGTCAAAACTTCTAACTTCCTGCCGTGCTCTTCATTCCATTTCTCGACCATCAGTGGCTCAGTGTATGGAAGTAATCAGCCTAATGGTAGCGGCAATGGACATAGTTCCGTTTGCCCGCCTACATCTCCAGACCACTGCAACTTTGCATGCTCAATCAGTGGAATGGGGACTACACAGATTTGTCTCCTCGGATAAATCTGGATCAAGAGATCAGGGATTCTCTTCTCTGGTGGCTATCTCGGGTCCATCTGTCCAGGGGAATAAGTTTCCGCAGGCCATAATGTACTATAGAGACGACAGATGCCAGCCTTCTGGGCTGGGGCGCAGTCTAGAACTCCCTGAAGGCTCAGGGTTTGTGGACTCAGGAGGAAGCCCTCCTTCCGATAAACATTCTTGAACTAAGAGCGATATTCAATGCTCTTCAGGCTTGGCCTCGGCTAGCTGCGGTCAGGTTCATCAGATTTCAGTCAGAAAATATCACGACTGTAGCCTAAATCAACCATCAGGGGGGAACAAGGAGCCCCCTGGCAATGTTGGAGGTTTCAAAGATAATTCTATGGGCAGAGGTTCACTCTTGCCATCTCTCAGCTATCCATATCCCAGGAGTAGAGAACTGTTAGGCGGATTTTCTAAGTCGGCAGACTTTTCATCCGGGGGAATGGGAGCTCCATCTGGAGGTATTTGCCCAGCTGATTCAACTATGGGGCAAACCAGAACTGGATCCCATGGCATCTCGTCAGAACGCCAAGCTTCCTTGTTACGGGTCCAGGTCAAGAGATCCCCAGGCAGCGCTGATAGATGCTCTAGCAGCGCCCTGGTCCTTCAGCCTGGCTTATGTGTTTCCACCATTTCCTCTGCTCCCTCGTCTGATTGCCAAGATCAAGCAGGAGAGAGCTTCGGTGAATTTGATAGCTCCTGCGTGGCCATGCAGGACTTGGTATGCAGATCTGGTGGACATGTCATCCTTTCCACCATGGACTCTACCGCTGAGGCAGGACCTTCTACTTCAAGGTCCCTTCAAACATCCAAATCTAATTTCTCTGCGTCTGACTGCTTGGAGATTGAACGCTTGATTTTATCAAAGCGTGGTTTTTCCGAGTCGGTCATTGATACCTTAATTCAGGATCGAAAGCCTGTCACCAGGAAAATCTATCATAAGATATGGTGTAAATATCTTCATTGGTGTGAATCCAAGGGTTACTCATGGAGTAAGGTCAGGATTCCTAGGATATTATCCTTTCTCCAAGAAGGATTGGAGAAGGGATTGTCAGCTAGTTCCTTAAAGGGACAGATTTCTGCTCTGTCTATTCTTTTGCACAAACGTCTGGCTGAGGTTCCAGACGTTCAGGTGTTTTGTCAGGCTTTGGTTAGAATCAAGCCTGTGTTTAAACCTGTCGCTCCGCCATGGAGTTTAAATTTAGTTCTTAAGGTTCTTCAAGGGGTTCCGTTTGAATCTTTGCATTCCATAGATATTAAACTTTTATCTTGGAAAAGTTCTGTTTTTAGTAGCCATCTCCTCGGCTCGAAGAGTTTCGGAGTTATCTGCTTTACAGTGTGAGTCCCCTTATCTGATTTTCCATGGAGATAAGGTAGTTTTACGTACCAAACCTGGGTTTCTTCCTAAGGTGCTATCTAATAAGAATATCAATCAGGAGATTGTTGTTCCTTCATTATGTCCTAATCCTTCTTCAAAGAAGGAACATCTATTACACAATCTTGATGTGGTTCGTGCTTTAAAGTTTTATTTACAAGCCATGAAGGATTTTCATCAAACATCTGCATTGTTTGTTGTCTACTCTGGACAGAGGAGTGGCCAAAAGGCTTCGGCAACTTCTCTTTCTTTTTGGCTAAGAAGCTTAATCCGCTTAGCTTATGAGACTGCTGGCCAGCAGCCTCCTGAACGAATTACAGCTCATTCTACTAGAGCAGTAGCTTCCACATGGGCTTTTAAACATGAGGCCTCTGTTGAACAGATTTGTAAGGCGGCGACTTGGTCTTCGCTTCATACCTTTTCTAAATTCTACAAATTCGATACTTTTACTTCCTCTGAGGCTATTTTTGGGAGAAAGGTCTTACAGGCAGTGGTGCCTTCCATTTAAGTTCCTGCCTTGTCCCTCCCTTCATCCGTGTCCTAAAGCTTTGGTATTGGTATCCCACAAGTAATGGATGAACCCGTGGACTGGATACACCTTTACAAGAGAAAAAATGTATGCTTACCTGAAATTTATTTCTCTTGTGGTGTATCCAGTCCACGGCCTGCCCGGTCATTTTAAGGCAGGTGTTTTTTTTATTTTTAAATTACAGTCACCACTGCACCCTATAGTTTCTCCTTTTTTCTTGCTTGTCTTCAGTGGAATGACTGGGGGTGGCAGTTAGGAAGGAGCTATATAGACAACTCTGCTGTGGGTGTCCTCTTGCAACTTCCTGTTGGGAAGGAGAATATCCCCCACAAGTAATGGATGAACCCGTGGACTGGATACACCACAAGAGAAATAAATTTATCAGGTAAGCATAAATTTTGTTTTTCCTTCACTTCCTGATAACCGGAAGGTGAAGTTCTTCTGCTGTTTCTTCTATTACGCATCTCTAACTTTATATGCGTGTTTAGAGAGAGACTGACTTCTACAGCTGCTGCTTGTTCTGGATCTGACAGTGTGGGAATGGCTCCTGCTCAGAGGGTTCAACGGTCAGGTAGGCACCTCAGCAAAGTGGTGTAGAGGTGCCCTGCAGTGTTATTTAAGCCTTCTGACCTCTCTAGACTTAATATATAAATAAAAGGAAAAAAAATTACCGTTTAAAATTTAAAGGGACAGTAAAGTTTTTTGTATGCTTGAATTTTATTAAAAGATAAATTGTTTCATTGTGAGTCAGAATGGACCAAGAGACCTTACAAAGTGTCACTTGTTCTTTATGTTTTGATGCCAATGTGGAACCACTAATCCCTTTCTTTTCCACATGTATTGAGAGAACTTTAAACTATAGCGATAGACTTTTTTTCTGAGCCAACATTTTACAAAGAGGATGCTGCTCAGGAATCCAATGACAATGTTCAATTTATGCCGCAGCTTTCTCCTCAAGCGTCCCAAATTTTACCGCCCTCACATGCAGTGCCCTGTATCCCCTCTCTAGCTCCTGCTGGAGTTTCTTTACAAGACATCGCTTCTCTCATGTCTTCTGCAGTTTCAGGTGCGTTGTCTGCTTTTCCTATGTTACACGGAAAGCGTAAGAGGAAAATCAGACATTCAGTAAGCGAGGTTTCTGACGCAGTTGTTGCTATTTCGAATGTCCCCTCCCAGAAGCCTGAGGAGAATACTGTAGTAGCATCTGAAGGTGAAATTTCAGATTCTGACAGTGTAATTCCTCTTGCTGATACTGAAGTGGTATCTTTCAGGTTTAAGCTCGAACACCTCCGTCTGTTAAGGAAGTTTTGGCTACATTGGACGACAGTGACTCCACGGTCGTTGTTAATCCTAAGAAATCCAGTAAGCTAAACAAATATTTTGAGGTACCTTCCTCAATAGAGGTTTTTCCGTTACCAGACCGAGCTTCTGAGATCATTGCTAAGGAGTGGGAGAGTCCGGGTATCCCTTCTTCTACATCTCCTATATTTAAAAAGATGTTTCCCATAGCCGACTCTGTCAAGGAAGCTTGGCAAACTGTCCCCAAGGTGGAAGGAGCTAGTGCGGCGGCATTTTGGTTTGATGCGTTGTCTGATGCTATTAGGACAGACACTCCCCTTGATGAGATTCAGGATAGGATAAAAGCCCTTAAGTTGGCTAATTCCTTTATTACTGATGCTTCCCTACAGGTTATCAAGTTGGGAGCAAAGATTTCAGGCTTTGCCGTCTTAGCTCGCAGAGCCTTATGGTTAAAACCTTGGTCTGCGGATGTGTCATCTAAGTCTAAACTTCTAGTGATTCCTTACAAGGTGAAGACCTTGTTTGGACCCGGCTTGACTGAAATAATCTCTGATATCATGGGAGGAAAGGGTCATCTCCCTCAGGATTAGAGAAACAAGCAAAAGGGACCTCAGAGTAATTTCAGACAGTAAATACTATACGTTATAAAGGAGCAGTGAGAATATGTGCGACTGAGTAAAATGAAAGTAGAATTGTGTGAACATGTTAGGATTGTTCAAGAAATGATTATAGCAAAATCTAAAATATACTTTATTATCATAGGTAATTTATACATCATATGATTCTGGCATTGGCTCCTGTAATGATTTTGTCACCTGATTTTTAAAGACAACATCAGATGGTGAGTATACACAATGTATGGATAGAGACGGGAGGGGGGAGATTTTGCCCAATGATCCATCATATGGCATACAATTAGTTTACATGTATTTAGTTTAGACATTGATTTTAGATATTCTGAAAGGGATGAATGCCACAGATAGTAGATAAAGGGATACTCTGAAGCACATTAGAATTGAAAAAGTCATACATCAGAGGTTAAGTTTGGACAATGTACTGTATGTGACTCTGCTTCACAATGTATTGTTATAACACAAGAGGCTACATACGCTTAGTAAGCTATTGCTATAAACATTAGGAAATAGCGTTAGGGGAGGGATGCAGAACTATGTACCATTTTATTAGAGATTTGATTTACACTTTATTTTCCATTAGGGAGATTGACTTAATCTACAGACTGAAAGTGAAGAATACCTATGTGTTCATGTATGTGGCATTGTCTTTCAACTGTGCTGACTTCGAAAACCATACAAAGACAAGTTCACATGGTGAGTGTATACAATGTATGAACCGAGATGGGGGGGGGGGGGGGGTTGCCCAATGATCCATCATATGGCATACAATTAGTTTACATGTATTTAGTTTAGACATTATTAGATTTTAGATATTCTGAAAGGGATAAATGCCACAAATAGCAGATAAAGGGATACTCTGAAGCACATTAGAATTGACAAAGTCAGACATCAGAGGTTAAAGGGACATAAAACCCAAATTTTTTCTTTCAGAATTTAGATAGAGCACATAATTTTAAACAACTTTCCAATTTACTTCTGTTATCAAATTTGCTTAGTTTTCTTTTTATCCTTTGTTGAAAAGCAAGGATATAAATTCAGAAGTGTGCATGTGTCTGCAGCACTATGTCAGCAATTTTGCAACAATGTTATACATTAGCATGAGCACTAGGTGGCAGCACTATTTCCTGTCATGTAGTGCTTCAGGCATGTGCACGCTACCTACGTATCACTTCAGCAAAGAATAACATGAGAAGGAAGCAAATTTGATAATTGAAGTAAATTTGAAACATTTTTAAATTTGCATTCTCTATCTGAATAATGAAAGATATATTTTGGGTTTAATGTCCCTTTAAGTATGGACAATATATGAGACTCTCCTTCACAATGTATTGTTAGAACACAAGAGGCTACATACGCTTAGTAAGCTATTGCTATAAACATTTTAGGAAATAGGTAGTGTTACGGGAGGGATGCAGAACTATGTACTATTTTATTAGAGATTTGATTTACACTTTATTTTCCATTAGTGAGATTAACTTCATCTACAGACTGAAAGTGAAGAATACCAATGTGATCATGTCTGTGGCATTGTCTTTCAACTGTGCTGACTTTGATACAAAAACACGTTCACATGGTAAGTGGACACAATTGTCTGGAACAAGACATACATCCTATAGGAAACACTTATGTTTCCGGATTTCTTTTAGATGGTATTTCACAATCCTCTATTTGGAAAGTGATGAATATGACACATAATTAAGATAAACTGATATTTTGAATAGAATCAACTTTTAAAGATCATACACCCAGGTTAGTTTGTACAATGCATGCTATTGGTAAGAATCATAGGAGGAATAGTGTGAACCTAGTTCATAATATGTTGAATGTATCTGACAATTTTCACCACATCCTATTTTTGAAGACATTTATTTAATATACATTCCCCCTACTTTGTGCTAGAGAGGACTCAGATTGTGATCAATCATACAGATGAAGGGATATATTTTATAATTGACATTTAGGTATATTAGTTTTTGAAGGAACATGAAATATTACATTCATGAAAGTTTTTGAAGGAACATGAAATATTACATCCCTCGGACAATTGAATAATTAGGATTTTTTTTTAACAAAATAGGATATTAGGCATTATTTTGTCAAATTTTAAATGTTAATATGCAAGTCAACTCTTGATTAGACAGTTTAATGCGATTCATTTAAAATGATGTGTGTGTATATGTGTATGTATATATATATATATATATATATATATATATATATATATATATATATATATATATATATTTATTTTAGATATGCAGTCTGAACCTGGCTTTAATATCAAAACAAACAATACATGTTAGAGCATAGACAGAAGATGACTTTACAATTATTATACTTACAGAATATTTTTTTAGTCATGTGTTTATGAAATAACAATTGATTTCAGATTCTAATATTTTTCTTTTTTTTTTCTTACAGATTTTCATTTTTGCTGAATTCCCAAAAGAATTTTGATTTATTGTTAGAATCTAATTTTTTTTTATAAATATCTTTACATACTATATAATCTTATTTATTTAAAAAAAAATATATATATATTTTTTTCATTCTTTATCCAAGTAAGATAATAACAAATACATCCTTCTAATATTAGGACATGCAAAGAAAAGATTAGTCCCATGATTGGTTGTTAAAGTATCTATTTTACAAGCACATGCCTTATATTAAATATAATACAGTTGCACATTTTTTTTTTTTTTAAATATTAACACAGCTCAAGCAGATAATGAGTGTTAAAGTCTTGTATCATTACAAAAGTTAAAGGTGGAGTTAGATACAACCATCTAATTTTTGGATGTGTGATTTAGAGATGTACAAATCATAAAATGTTAATGAAGAGGCTATGCAGTATAAAGTCTACATAACAACTTTTTGGTTATGTCACTTAAGAAATGTGTAGGGTGAACTTGTTAGATTAAAGTGACCGTGTAGTTTAATTTTATATCCACATTCTAATATCTATAATTTTCTTTTAAAAGTTTAACATATTCTTAAAAGAAATATAGCTTGTTATTATGGTATCATTATTTGCAAGGTAACCTAGGTAGATTAAATTATCTTTAAAGAAAACATGATAGCTAAATTTATTTTAACATTTAGACAGAGATAGTTATTGTATGCCATATTGATGACTTTTTACTCTAGTGGAGTGATTTGAAGGGACAGTTAACTCAGATATTTCAAAATATAATTTCTCACAATTATCCTATTTACCTGCTAGAGTGTAAACAATTGTTTACACGTATTTCCGTTACCCTTAATTTTGAATTTAAAATAGTTTATTTTTCCTATGGTATCTCCACCTAATCATGTTTTTGGCCTTAAGGCAAAGCTGTGTAAACACAGTCATTATAAGATATTACACTCCCAGTGGGGCATACAATATATAAGGTAATACAATGTACATTTTATTTGGTTTATTGGTTTGCAGATATAAGAAGTATGTATATGTAAACAATGTGATAAAGTTAGGAGATCAGGTTTGATCTACAAGCTAAAAACATTTTATTTTGTTGTGACTTCAAAATAATAATTCATATACAAACAGGAACAATTTAATTTCATACATTATATACTCTGCTGCTGATTAAATAATAAAGAATTGTAAACACATTAAGTGAACCAAATATTATAGTATACTGTCCCTTTAAGAGTCTGCACTGAATCATTAAAAAGCTCCATCAAAGGAGGGAGATAAGTGGACAGGATTTATATTTTACACCGAGGTGTAAAATATAGATAAGATGCGCCTATGGATAGTATAGGAAAAATATAAAATATATAACAATAAATAACGTAATATAAAAACCAAAATGGGGATAGATAATTTTGTGCAAAATGTCAATCCGCATTAGCAAAAGAAAAATATATTATATGCTTTCTGTGTACAAAAAGTGAATCCCTGGGGAAAAAAAAAGCTAATAAGACAAAAAACATAAGTAACGCTTAGAAATAAAAAATGAAAAAATCGTGGTCTATGAGTAACTGTATGTTACAAACAGTGATTAAAAAACATAAGTGTCCTTTCTGTGAAAAACACAAAACATGACCGTTAAGTTCTGAAGTCTGGAATATAAACCAAAAAGTGTTCAAAAGAAGAAACAAATGTTTGTGGTTTCAGGTGAATCTACAAATGGATACAGGAGTTCGGTGTTTTGAGGCCGCTTCTCTTGGTGCTGGAGGTGAATCAGGTATCTATAAGGTAGAAGAGAAAAGAGAGCGCCTCATAGTGTAGATATCACTGTGCAATTGAATAGAGAAGTGTAGTGCAATCCAGTGGAAAGGTACTCACAAGTGAGGTGGCACTTTTCGCTGAAAAAGTGCAAGCAGGCAGGCTGAGATTTGCAGCAGTCAGTACGCTGACCAAAAAGGTGCAGTGGAATCTGGTTGGGCGTCTCACTGTCGGGATATCGTCAGACAGGACCCTGGTGGTGTTAGGAGTCTCTCTTTGTCCCGGTGTGAAACAATCTGTTTAAGGGGGACTGATAAAAGCTGACTGGAAAATGTCAGTAACGTCTCACAGGTTATAGAAAAATGGCAAGAATTGGAAGTAATCCAAACTTAGCAATTTAAAACAAGTTTAATAGAGCGTTTCTCGGCCGCTAGCTCCTGGCCGTTTCATCAGATAAAGTAGACAGTTTACATACAAGGTCCTCACACAGGTCAAATGTATATTCATATAACAGGATTGTTTATGACAAAATGTGTAATGGTTATTAAAGTAAATTAAACTTGTGCGCGATCGAAAAATTTGGTTCGCTTCGGGCCATTAAAAAATTCGGTTTGAGACATTCGTAATAATTAGGTATGTGTTGGTAATTCGGTTTCGGTATTTATTCGTGTCGTTCCGAATTTTGAAATTCAGATGCATTCGAAACCGTTACCGAATTATTATTTCTAGTTAATGTTCCAGCGATTGCCGAAGCAAAATTATGTTAAACCGCCGCCGCCACCCATACCTCCACGAAATAAAGCTATTAACCCCTAAATCTCCGTCCCACGAAATAAAGCTATTAACCCCTAAATCTCCGTCACCCCACATCACTAACACTACCTAAACCTATTAACCCTAAACCGCACCACCCCACATCGCCAACACTAACTAAACCTTTTAACCCCTAAACCGCCATTCCGAAACATTGCAGATTCGAAACTAAACCTATTGACCCCTAAACCGCACCCCTCCACATTGCTGACACAAACTAAACCTATTAACACCTAAACCGCACCCCCCCCACATCACCAATACTAACTAAACCTTTTAACCCCTAAAATGCCGTCCCGAAACACCGCCGATACGAACTAAACCTATTCTCCCCTAAACTGCAGCCCCCACATCGCAGACACAAACTAAACCTATTCTCCCCTAAACCGCCCCCCCACATTGCCAACACGAACTAAACCTATAAACCCCTAAACCGCACCCCTGCATATCGCCAACACTAACTAAACCTATTAACCCCTAAACCACACCCCCCCCCACATTGCCGACACAAATTAAACCTATTAACCCCTAAACCGCACTCCCCGTATCGCTGACACAAACTAAACCTATTAACCCCTAAACCGCCCCCCCCACATCGCCGACACAAACTAAACCTATAAACCCCTAAACCGCAACCCTGCACATCGCCAACACTAACTAAACCTATTAACCCCTAAACCGCACCCCCCCACACATTGCCGACAAAAATTAAACCTATTAACCCCTAAACCACACTCCCCCGTATCGCCGACACAAACAAACCTATTAACCCCTAAACTGCACCCCCACATCGCTAACACTAACAACCTATTAACCCCTAAACCGCCGTTCCAAAACATCCCCAACACTAACTAGATATTAACCCCTAAACCGCCATTCACAAACATCGCCAATATTAACTAAACCTATTAATTCCTAAACCAACAGCCCCCAGATCGCAACAACCTAAATTAAACTATATTTACCCCTAAACCTAACACCCCCAAACTTTAACATAATTAAAATATAGCTAAATTAAAGTTACAATTATTAACTAAATAATACCTGTTTAAATCTAAATACAAAGGACCAAAAAAAATCTTCCACTTGGAAGGGAAACAGGGCAGCACTCTAACTTCACCAAACGTGATATGACTCTGCAGCAAAACAACAAGGAAAGAGGTGCCGTATGTGTGAATCAGTTAGACAAGCTGGTAATAGACTAACTGGAGACACATGGTTCTCACATGGTACAAAGGCACTCGCTTGTGCCAATAGGATGCAGTATATTGGTAGAACATGTAAAAAGATTAGGGTCAGATGGAGTGAGCATCTTAGAATTGTGAAATCAAGGTCTCTGAAACATAGCATCTCTAGACACATTTGTCACAAACACAATCCGGGTACCTGTAATCTAAAAATTACTCCTCTGGAAAGTATTCCCCCCCCCAGCAGTCAATTCAATAGGTTCACTAGGCTTATACAAAGAGAGACCTACTGGATTTATAAACTCCACACTTTGTTTCCTTTAGGTCTCAACAAAGTAATAGATTCAGCTAGTTTTGTCTAAATTGTAATATGTACAGCACACCATTAGGTTTCTCATGTGTATGATTATTAATATTTACCTGTATACCTGGTTTCTATTATATATATATATATATATATATATTCTCACATATCCAAATTCACCTTTTATTATTATATATATTTAGCAGCTATTGTCTGCATTTGTATGATCCACACACATATATATATATATATATACATATATATATAAAAATTAGTATCTATTATTATTAGCATATATGAGGTTCCCTATTTAAATCCCTAATATAGCATCACATTTGTAGGTTTTTCTTCTTCATACATTAGATTATGCACCTATTTTTGGTTCTAAATTATAGGATCTGGTATTCTTGTATACACAATACCTTTGTTTGGTATATTAGTCAATAATTCTGTCACACACTACTTATATTTTCTAATAGTATGCGCACACTCCCTCACTGACATTAGCACGATCGGGTTGATTGACACCCCCTTGCTGGCGGCCTCTTGTGAGCTGCTGGTGCAATGCTGAATACGGAGAGCGTATTGCTCTCCGCATTCAGCGAGGTCTTGCGGACCTGATCCGCACTGTCGGATCAGGTCCGCAAGACTTAACAAATAGGCCCCATTGTGTTTAGTGTATACTCTACTAGCCTACGCTACCAAGGACGGTTTGATTGCCCTTCTACCATCATATGCTGCAGATCTTGTGTTCCAATCTCCCTTTGCTCCTGGGGTCCGAGTTCATCAGAGCTTCACATTTGATTTGGTGGCCCTATACCGGGGGATCTCAAGATTTGCTGGAGTTCAGCTAGCTGGTTTGCTGCTTAAAAAACAGCTGGTTCCTATTGGCAGAAGAGAGTGCCTTTGTACCATGTGAGTTCCCTGTGTCTCCAGTTAGTCTATTACCGGCTTGTCTAACTGATTCACACATACGGCGCCTCTTTCCTTCTTGTCGTTTCACTACTCGAGGTAGAAGTGGCAACGGTGGAAATATGTAGACTAGATTGAACTCCCAAGGCATCTATCAGCTCTGCCTGGGGATCCCTGTACCGCGACCCGTACCTGGGTAGCTTGAAGTCAAGTCTGGACGCCATGAGATCTATCTTCGGCGTTCCCATCTGTTGCAGATCTCGGCAAACACCTCGTAATGGAGAGACCATTCCCCCGAAAAAAAACATTTTCTGCTGAGTAAATCCGCTTCCCAGTTGTCCACACCCGGAATGTGGATCGCTGAAAGCGAACAGTTGTGGGTCTGCACCCATTCTAGAATCCGAGAAACTTCCCTCATGGCTAGGGAGCTTCTCGTTCCCCCTTGATGGTTGATGTAAGCCACCGAGGTAATGTTGTCCAATTGGAATCTAATGAATCGTGACGACCCCAGGAGAGGCCAAGCCCTCAGAGCGTTGAAGATCGCTAGAAGTTCCAGAATATTGATCAGGAGAAGCGACTCCTCTCGAGTCCACCTGACCTGTGCCTTCCTGGCACCCCAAACAGCTCCCCATCCTGACAGACTTGCATCTGTAGTCACAATCTCCCAGGGTGGTCTCAAGGAGGATGTCACCTCGGCCAGTTGGCCTGGGCAGATCCACCAAGAGAGGGATTCCCTTGTTTGGTTGTCCAGGGAGATCTGTTGGGATGGATCTGAGTCATCGCCATTCCATTGTCTCAACATGCACAACTGAAGAGGTCTGAGATGGAACCTGGTGAATGGAATGACATCTATGCTAGATATCATGAGCCCAATCACCTCCATACACCGGGCTACAGATGGCCTGAAGGAGATCTGAAGGGCAAGACAGCTGGATGCAATCTTGCAATGTCTCTGATCTGTAAGGAATATATCTTCCTGGATATGGAATCTATAATCGTGCCCAGAAATTCCACTCTGTTGCTGGGAACCAGGGAACTCTTTCCCTAGTTTATCTTCCATCCATAGGATCGAAGGAGAAGAAGAGACCTCAAATGGTGCTCCACTAGACTGCATGACAAAGCCTGGACCAGGATGTCGTCCAGATAAGGTGCCACTGCAATACTTCTGGCTCTCGTTACAGCGACCAGCGCTCTCAGAACCTTTGTAAAGACTCTTTCGGCAGTCGCCAGACCAAACGGTAGGGCCACAAACTGGAAGTGTTAGTCTAGAAACACAAATCTTAGGAATCTGAAGTGATCCTTGTGGATTGGCACGTGAAGGTAAGCATCCTTCAAATCTATTGTAGTCATGACCTGTCCCTCTTGAACTAGGGGCAGAATGGACCTGATTGTCTCCATCTTGAACGATTGGACCAACAGAAACTTGTTTAGGCACTTTAGGTTTAGAATCTGGCAAAACAGATCCTCCTTCTTTGGGACCACGAAAAGGTTTAAATAATACCCCAGACCTCTTTCCGCTAGAGGTACTGGTACGATTACTCTGAGAGAGGAGAGATCCCTCACACACTCTATAAAGGCGTCTCTCTTCTCTGGGCTTAAAGATAGGTTTGACAGAAGAAATCTGCACCTGGGCGGATGAGTTTTGAACCCTGTCCTGTAACCCTGGGCGATGACCTCCAGAACCCAAGGATTCATAACTCATCCAAACCTCCACGAAAAGCGATAGTCTGCCCCCTACGCGATCCAGAGACAGATCGGGGCCACCCCTTCATGCTGATTTTGTCTCAGCAGGTTTCCAAGATCCCTTGAACTGCTCATTTTTCGCGGCAGGTTACTGGCGTTGGGACTTGTCCGAAGGAAAAGTAGACCCCTTGGGCTTATTCTTATCCTGCGGTAGGAAAGCACCCTTGCCTCCAGTAACCGTGGATATAATAGAGTCCAGGCCTGTACCAAAAAGAACCTCTCTTTGAAACAGGAGGGATAGTAATCTAGATTTGGAAGTTATGTCAGCAGACCACAACTTTAACCACAGAGCCCTATGGGCTAGAACAGAGAACCCTGATGTCTTGGCATTCAGGTGAATAATCTGCATATTTGTATCACAGATAAATTAATTAGCCATCCTTAACCCCTTAATGACAAAGGACGTACCAGGTACGACCTGCAAAAACTGTCAGTGACAATGGACGTACCTGATAAGTCCTTGGTCTAATTGAGTGCTGGAAGCGATTGCTTCCAGCAGCTCTCAGGGTATTGCAGTGATGCCTTCATATTGAGGCATCCTGCAATACCCTTTTTCAAGTATCTAATGCAGAGAGAGACACTCTGTGGCCCTCTCTGCACAAGTAGCGATGATGCCGATCGTTGGTGGGCGAGAGCTTAGCAAGAAGGCGGGTGGGCAGCCCATCGCTACCCAGCATACGGTTCCTGTAAGTGCAATGTGCAAGCCGGGTGCCAGGAGCGTGCGGGGGGAGAGGGGCACTCGCAGCAACCACTACCACCACTGATCAATGAATTGCAGCGCGAGAGGAAAGGGGGAAAAATAATAAAAATAAAATATCAAAGGATCTGGGAGGGGGAAGGGGGCAGCTACACTACAGAAAAAGCTATATTTTATAATAAAAAAACGTTGTATTGGGGGGCAAACTGGGTACTGGCAGACAGCTGCCAGTACCAAAGATGGCGGCAAATAGGTAGTGGGGGGAGGGTTATAGAGCTGTTTGGGGAGGATCAGGGAGGTTGGGGGCTAAGGGAGTCCATCACAGCTGAATAAATAATAATAATAAAAAAAAACAATTAAAAAAACAACACCCCTTTATTTTATTACTGGCAGACTTTCTGCCAGTACTTAAGATGGCGGGGACAATTGTGGGGTGGGGGAGAAAAGAGAGCTGTTTGGGAGGGATCAGGGGGAGGCTGATCTCTACACTAAAGCTAAAATTAACCCTGCAAACTACCTAATTAACCCCTTCACTGCTGGGCATAATACACGTGTGGTGCGCAGCAACATTTAGCGGCCTTCTAATTGCCAAAAAACAACACCAAAGCCAAATAGGTCTGCTGTTTCTGAACAAAGGGGATCCCAGAGAAGCATTTACAACCAATTGTGCCATAATTGCACAAGCTCTTTGTAAATAATTTCAGTGAGAAACCTAAAGTTTGTGAAAACATTTGTAAAAAAGTAAACATTTTTTTTATTTGATCGCTATTGGCGGTGAAATGGTGGCATGAAATATACCAAAATGGGCCTAGATCAATATTTTGGGTTGGCTTCTAAAAAAAAATATATATATACATGTCAAGGGATATTCAGGGATTCCTGACAGATAGTCTTCCAATGTAACCATCGCTAATTTTGAAAAAATTGGTTTGGAAATAGCAATGTGCTACTTGTATTTATTGCCCTATAACTTGCAAAAAAGCAAAGAACATGTAAATATTGGGTAATTCTAAACTCAGGACAAATTTAGAAACTATTTACGAGCAGTGTTGTCACTAGGGTTGGGGTCACCCGGTGCGGTAAGATATGGCGTCACCCCCCACCCCCCAGTAATGTTTTATTTTTACTGCAAGAAGAGGATTTCATAGAAAAGGAAAACTTCTCCAATGGACAGATATCAGACACACACAAACACAAAAACACAGGCGCACACACACACACATACAAACACAGAGGGGCATATCTATCAAGCTCCGTATGGAGCTTGAAGCCCCGTGTTATTAAGAAGTGGACTAAAGACCGCTACTCCATAACCTGAGGAGGTGGACAGAGATCGACACAATTCAACCCGATCGAATACGATCGGGTTGATTGACACCCCCCTGCTAGCGGCCGATTTGCCGCAAATCTGCAGGGAATGGCGTTGCACCAGCAGTTCACAAGAGCTGCTGGTGCAATGCTGAATGCGGAGAGCGTATTGCTCTCCACATTCAGCGAGGTCTGTTGAACATGATCCGCTGATCGGATCATGTCAGACAGGCCTTTCATAAATAGGCCCCTCAGACACACTTAAGAACACACTCAGATGCACACATAAACACTCGGAAACACACTCAGACACACACACACACAAAAACTCACACACATACAAAATATGTAAATTGCACTGCATTAATTATAAAGCTCATGCCTAGAGCTGCTCCCTGGCTCAGCAGAGCATCAAATGAAAAACAGTGGACTCTAAATATAAATCACTAAAGAAAAGGTTTAGGCACGCAAACTATGAAAATTCTGCTCTCTGACTCTGTTCCAAGTCTGTCAGTGCACAGCCCTGGGCCACTTCTTATGGCCAATCGTCACTGCCCACCCCTAGACTCCCGCTTGCCCTCCCCTCCTACCTATTTTGTGTGCACTTAGTGTACCGTAACCGTACCGGTCTGTTGGGCATCATATGTGGCTCCTTCACTTTAGAGACAGTGTCAGACAATCATGTGGTCAGGTGCCAGGCATCCCCCTCACGATTTCCCGGTTCCCGTTTAGAGAGACAGCAGTGAGTAACTCCACTGCTCCACACGTCACTAAGCACAGATAGGCAGGCAGGTTTTTTTTTGTGGTGTCACCCCCTAGAGGGTGTCACCCGGGTGCGGTCAGCACCCCCCTAGTGACGCCACTGAGCACGGGCGTTTTTTGGTGGTTGTAGATGTGTAACAGATTTTGGGTGTCAAAGTTAGAAAAAGTGTTTGTTTTTTTTCCCATTTTTTCCTCATATTTTATAAAAAAATTTTTTTATAGTAAATTATAAGATATGATGAAAATAGTGGTATCTTTAGAAAGTCCATTTAATGGCAAGAAAAACTGTATATAATATGTGTGGGTACAGTAAAGGAGTAAGAGGAAAATTACAGCTAAACACAAACACTGCAGAAATGTAAAAATAGCTCTTGTCCTTAAGGGTAAGAAAATTGAAAAATGGTCTGGTCATTAAGGGGTTAAAGGGACACTTTGTGATTCAGATAGAGCATGCAATTTTACGCAACTTTCCAATTTATTCCTATTATCAAATGTTCTTCATTCTCTTAGTATTTTTATTTGAAAAGCAAGAATGTAAGTTTAGATGCCGGCCCATTTTTGATGAACAACCTGGGTTGTTCTTGCTGATTGGTGGATAAATTCATCCACCAATAAACAAGGGCTGTCCAGGGTTCTGGATTTTCTTTTTCAAATAAATATAGCAAGAGAACAAAGAAAAATTGATAATAGGAGTAAATTAGAAAGTTGCTTAAAATTGCATGCTCTATCTGAATCCCGAAAGAAAAAAATTTGAGTTCAGTATCCCTTTAAGGCCTTAATTCTTTCCTGTATCTCCTCGAGGGGAGTCTCCACCTCAACCATAGCGTCACACCAGTAGGTAGCAGCTCCAGCCATCGCAGCGACCGGTTGAAAAACAAACCCCTTGAGTTGAAACATTTTTTTCAACATGGATTTAATTTTTTTTATCCATGGGCTCTTTGAACGACTAACTATCCTCGAGCGGGATAGTTGTACGCTTAGCGAGCATGGAGATAGCTCCATCCACCTTAGGGATGGCCCCCAACAGCTCAAGCTGAGAGTCCGGAAACGGGGAAGTTTTTTAAAAAAAGTAGAGGGAGAAAAGGATGAACCAAGTTTCTCCCATTCGATCTTAATAAGATTAGCCATCTTAACGGGAACCAGGAAGGTCTGAAGTACCACCCTGTCCTCAAACCCTGTCTAGCTCAGGGATCGAAGGTTCCTCCGGAAGTTTCGGTTCCGGATCCTCCAACGTAGCAAGCACCTATTTCAGCAAAACACACAAATGCTCCATCTTAAACTTAAAGTCTGGCTCCTCCGCAGCCGAAGGTCTAGATGTGGCCGATTCCGACCCAGAGAGAGCGTCCTCCGAGTCAGAGTCGTCTTCATCAGCGGATAATCTGTCAGACATCCAACTGAGTAGATGACCCCTGGGATGGATAGCTATGTTTCATCTTTTGCTTAGCAGGGCGTGGTAAGGCATTGAAGGCCGCAGTGACCGCTGTTTTCAACTGATCAGCGAAATCTGGCGGCCAAAGGATCCCTCCCGCGGGAGGATTAGTAGGTGCCCTGGGGAGCTGCATGTGTAATCGGAGATGAATGTAGGGAAGGCACCTCGCGGGACGGAGAACCCTCAGAGGTGGATGGCTCGGTTGTACTAAATATTCTTTCTAGATATTGCAATTTTATCAAAGCATGTGGAACATAGCTGAGTTGTCGGATCTACCGGAACCTCCACACAATAAACACAGGTATTAGATCTGGTTAAGGAGGGAGTACCCTCTAATATATCAGAGTCCTCCATAGCTTGTGCCTTTATTACAGACTAGATAAAATTAAATGGCACCTTTATATCCCAATGGCAGTGGCACTCACCACCTCCTATGACCAGGACCACAGAGAAACCGTTTTGTCTCCTGCAACCACCGATCAAGAGGAAGTTAAAGAGGCCACACCCGGTCACATGGAGAGCCATGCAGGACCGCCCCTGCACTATAGAGAAAAACGTGCCAAACAGAGGCCGCTCCAAAATCTCTCAAGAAACCTGACTGTTCATATATTGTCAGAGCCTCATCTCACACGTTGCGGCATCAAACACAATAAAGAATATTATGCATAAATCCTTCCCTGTTCATATAACCCCCTTTCCGGGAATATTAACCCTTGATTCTATACAGATAAAAGGAGACACACTGTGACCCTGTCTTCATTCGTTATCATATGTGCATAAATGAAACGATCTTACCAGACAGGGTAGTAGCATCGCTCCTGACATGGACTTGAGTGCAGAAAGCAGGCAGCGAAACTCGTCAACGCTGATTGCTTAAGGAGCTGTTAATCTGAGTCGGGTTGGTTTCGCAGAAAGATTCTCCCTGCATCTTCGGACTCTAACTTTCACCCATGCTCTCACTGAGAGGCTGACAGGACTACTTCCAACTCGAGTCCCATTCCGAAGAGTACTACCCTCTATAAGAGACTACTCAGAACCTTCCGACACTTCTCTGCCAACCTCCTGTGACGAAAGGCAAAGAATGACTGGGGAGTGAGGGAGGTATTTAAGCCTTTGGCTGGGGTGTCTTTGCCTCCTCCTGGTGGCCAGGTTCTTAATTCCCACAAGTAATGAATGAAGCCGTGGACTCTCCTCCCATTGAGATGAAAATCAACTGCAGCTAAATCCAAACTCCCAACCTCCTGGTTGCAAGACGGCTAAGCTATATACCGGACCACTAGAGCTTGCCGTTGGTCAGACAGTAGACTGCAGATAGAAGAAAAGGAATAAGTCCTTGCTTATCTGAACTCTATTAGAAATCTTCTCCTAGATAGAGAATCTATTAAGGTACCCTAATAAATCTCCCTTGTAGATGGACAAGGGAACCATTCTCCAGATTAATTTCCCATCCATGGGAAAGTAGATTGGACAAGATCTCTTGAAAGAGAGTTTGCTTGAAGGAAACATGACCCTTGAACCCTATATTGTCCAGAAAAGCACCCTTGCAATACCCCAAGAGAAAATCTCGAATCATGGGAACAAATACACATCCTTCAGGTCTATGTTCGTTATGAACAAGCCCTCTTGAACCAAAGGAGAATGAATATTACTTTGAAGATTAGAACCTGAGAAGCTTGAGGTAAATACCTAGATCCCGTTTCCAGACCGGGACTGGAACTTTCACTCCCAGAGAGGAAGGTCCTGAACCCAGTTCAAAGAATTTCTCTCATCATACATGGGTTGCAGATACTCTAGCTAAAATGAGAAGTCTACCCTTGGGAAGAAATCTTAGATTGGACTCCAAAAGATAAGACTGATTCTGCAGAAAGAGGAAAAGGAAAACTTTCCTTTTGTCTTACTCTCTTGATGTGTGGTAGAAAAACTTTTTTTACCTATAAAGTCAGAGGATAATTCTGCCAGACCAAGTCCAAACAAAGTCTCATCCTTGAAAGGAAACGCCAAAAGCGTGGATTTGGACATAAAAATATTGAACCTGCAACTGCAGAACTATAAAGCCTAGGCTGTATCACTAAGCTACAGGTAGGCTTCTCAGCGGACCAAGATTTCAGCCACAATGCCCAGCGGATAGCACAGCAAGTCTAAAAAGACAAGGCATTGATCTAAATGAACAATTAAACCTCCAGCTTCTTATCCATGGATCCGTAAAGGAGCAGCTACCCTCCATAGGGATCAAAGATCTCTGCGCCATAGTAGCGAAGCTCCCTTCTACTTAGGGCACCGTGCATCTTAATGGAGTCAGAGACAGGAAAATCCTTTAAAAGACGAGAGACAGGGAGAAAGATATCCCTAGCTTCTCCTATTCCCAAGAGAATATCCAAGGCACATCTAGAAACACTCTCATAGGAAAGAACATCATAGAAATTATAAAGTTCACAAAACTTTCAAAGGTTGACAACGACAGTAGTATCGATGTCGTCCAAGTAGCCAAAACCTTCTTTTAATAGTACACAAGGTGTGCAAGCATACATCTGAAGGAGACCACTTCAGCATCAGATTTAGGAACTATACAATCCGAATTTGAGAAGCTACTGGCGAGTTCTCCTCACCAGACTTAGGTTTCTGCTACACAGGTTGCTCTCTCTCCTATTTGAATCTTCAAATGTCCTCTTGCAGTTTTCCTGTAAAAAGGAAAAGCAGATAAAGCTGCAGTTACCGCAGAGGATAGCAGAGCTGCAAAATCTGCAGGCAAATACACTCCTCCAGGAGATTGAGAGGAACCGCAGGGCACTACATGTGACACCACAGAGGCTTGGGACGTTTAAGGAGATAGCTGTGGCAATGCCTGAACAGCATTACCCTGGGAGATATGGGGCTCAGACCTATCTGTACATCAATAGCTCTTGCTAATCATGCAGCACAGAATTCATAGACAAATTAACCAGATAAAAACATAATTTATGTAAGAACTTACCTGATAAATTAATTTCTTTCATATTGGCAAGAGTCCATGAGCTAGTGACGTATGGAATATACAATCCTACCAGGAGGGGCAAAGTTTCCCAAACCTCAAAATGCCTGTAAATACACCCCTCACCACACCCACAATTCAGTTTAACGAATAGCCAAGTAGTGGGGTGATAAAGAAAGGAGTAAAAAGCATCAAAGGAATTTGGAAATAATTGTGCTTTATACAGAAAATTATAACCACCATATCAGGTAAGTTCTTACATAAATTATGTTTTCTTTCATGTAATTGGCATGAGTGACAAATGGGATAGCAATACCCAAGATGTGGAACTCCACGCAAGAGTCACTAGAGAGGGAGGGATAAAAATAAAAACAGCAATTTTCCGCTGAAAAAAATAATCCACAACCCAAAATATAAGTTTATTCTCATAAATGAAAGGAAAAAACTTAAATCATAAGCAGAAGAATCAAACTTAGCTGCCTGAAGAACTTTTCTACCAAAAACTGCTTCCGAAGAAGCAAATACATCAAAAGGGTAGAATTTAGTAAATGTATGCAAAGACCACCAAGTTGCTGCTTTGCAAATCTGATCAACTGAAGCTTCATTCTCAAAAGCCAACGAAGTAGAGACTGATCTAGTAGAATGAGCTGTAATTCTCTGAGGCGGGGCTTGACCCGACTCCAAATAAGCTTGATGAATCAAAAACTTTAACCACGAAGCCAAGGAAACAGCAGAAGCCTCCTGACCTTTCCTAGAACCAGAAAATATAACAAATAGACTAGAAGTCTTCCTGAAATCTTTAGTAGCTTCAACATAATATTTCAAAGCTCTTACCACATCCAAAGAATGTAAGGATCTCTCCACAGAATTCTTAGGATTAGGACACAAGGAAGGGACAACAACTTCTCTATTAATGTTGTTAGAATTCACAACCTTAGGTAAGAATTTAAATGAAGTCTGCAAAACCGCCTTATCCTGATGAAAAATCAGAAAAGGAGATTCACAAGAGAGTGGATAATTCATAAACTCTTCTAGCTGAAGAGATAGCCAAAAGAAACAACACTTTCCAAGAAAGTAGTTTAATGTCCAAAGAATGCATAGGCTCAAACGGAGGAGCCTGTAAAGCCTTCAAAACTAAAGACTGCAAGGAGGAGAGATTGATTTAATGACAGGCTTGATACGAACCAAAGCCTGCACAAAACAATGAATATCAGGAAGTTTAGCAATCTTTCTGTGAAATAAAACAGAAAGAGCAGAGATTTGTCCTTTCAAGGAACTTGCAGACAAACCTTTATCCAAACCATCCTGAAGAAACTATAAAATTCTAGGAATTCTAAAAGATATTGTATTGATTCTCTGTTAAAGTAACATTGTCTGTATATGTATAATAGCTAACCAAGCTATTTTCTAAATTATTTGCTTTGCAAGGGTTGCATTTTTATTTTAAAAAAAAGGAAATAACTAAATAACTTTAGTTCTAGCATTCCAATTTTTGTTTTGTTTTTCTGTCTGTGTGGGTAATTAGGGGTGGGATTATTTTCACCTGTTTGGGCCTTGCAAGCCTATAAATTTAGCACATTTACTCTGTGAGCTTGCTCTTTTAGGCTTGCTGTATTGATTCTCTGTTAAAGTAACATTGTCTGTTTAATAGCTAACCAAGCTATTTTCTAAATTATTTGCTTTGCAAGGGTTGCATTTTTATTTTAAAAAAAGGAAATAACTAAATAACTTTATTTCTAGCATTCCAATTTTTGTTTTGTTTTTCTGTCTGTGTGGGTAATTAGGGGTGGGATTATTTTCACCTGTTTGGGCCTTGCAAGCCTATAAATTTAGCACATTTACTCTGTGAGCTTGCTCTTTTAGGCTTGCTGTATTGATTCTCTGTTAAAGTAACATTGTTTAAGTACAATAGCTAACCAAGCTATTTTCTAAATTATTTGCTTTGCAAGGGTTGCATTTTTTTAAAAAAAAGGAAATAACTAAATAACTATTTCTAGCATTCCAATTTTTGTTTTGTTTTTCTGTCTGTGTGGGTAATTAGGGGTGGGATTATTTTCACCTGTTTGGGCCTTGCAAGCCTATAAATTTAGCACATTTACTCTGTGAGCTTGCTCTTTTAGGCTTGCTGTATTGATTCTCTGTTAAAGTAACATTGTTTAAGTATAATAGCTAACCAAGCTATTTTCTAAATTATTTGCTTTGCAAGGGTTGCATTTTTATTTAAAAAAAAGGAAATAACTAAATAACTTTATTTCTAGCATTCCAATTTTTGTTTTGTTTTTCTGTCTGTGTGGGTAATTAGGGGTGGGATTATTTTCACCTGTTTGGGCCTTGCAAGCCTATAAATTTAGCACATTTACTCTGTGAGCTTGCTCTTTTAGGCTTGCTGTATTGATTCTCTGTTAAAGTAACATTGTTTAAGTATAATAGCTAACCAAGCTATTTTCTAAATTATTTGCTTTGCAAGGGTTGCATTTTTATTTAAAAAAAAGGAAATAACTAAATAACTTTATTTCTAGCATTCCAATTTTTGTTTTTCTGTCTGTGTGGGTAATTAGGGGTGGGATTATTTTCACCTGTTTGGGCCTTGCAAGCCTATAAATTTAGCACATTTACTCTGTGAGCTTGCTCTTTTAGGCTTGCTGTATTGATTCTCTGTTAAAGTAACATTGTTTAAGTATAATAGCTAACCAAGCTATTTTCTAAATTATTTGCTTTGCAAGGGTTGCATTTTTATTTTAAAAAAAGGAAATAACTAAATAACTTTATTTCTAGCATTCCAATTTTTGTTTTGTTTTTCTGTCTGTGTGGGTAATTAGGGGTGGGATTATTTTCACCTGTTTGGGCCTTGCAAGCCTATAAATTTAGCACATTTACTCTGTGAGCTTGCTCTTTTAGGCTTGCTGTATTGATTCTCTGTTAAAGTAACATTGTTTAAGTATAATAGCTAACCAAGCTATTTTCTAAATTATTTGCTTTGCAAGGGTTGCATTTTTATTTTTAAAAAAGGAAATAACTAAATAACATAATTTATGTAAGAACTTACCTGATAAATTCATTTCTTTCATATTAACAAGAGTCCATGAGCTAGTGACGTATGGGATATACATTCCTACCAGGAGGGGCAAAGTTTCCCAAACCTTAAAATGCCTATAAATACACCCCTCACCACACCCACAAATCAGTTTAACGAATAGCCAAGAAGTGGGGTGATAAGAAAAAAAGTGCGAAGCATATAAAATAAGGAATTGGAATAATTGTGCTTTATACAAAAAAATCATAACCACCACAAAAAAGGGTGGGCCTCATGGACTCTTGTTAATATGAAAGAAATGAATTTATCAGGTAAGTTCTTACATAAATTATGTTTTCTTTCATGTAATTAACAAGAGTCCATGAGCTAGTGACGTATGGGATAATGACTACCCAAGATGTGGATCTTTCCACACAAGAGTCACTAGAGAGGGAGGGATAAAATAAAGACAGCCAATTCCTGCTGAAAATAATCCACACCCAAAATAAAGTTTAACAAAAAACATAAGCAGAAGATTCAAACTGAAACCGCTGCCTGAAGAACTTTTCTACCAAAAACTGCTTCAGAAGAAGAAAATACATCAAAATGGTAGAATTTAGTAAAAGTATGCAAAGAGGACCAAGTTGCTGCTTTGCAGATCTGGTCAACCGAAGCTTCATTCCTAAACGCCCAGGAAGTAGATACTGACCTAGTAGAATGAGCTGTAATTCTCTGAGGCGGAATTTTACCCGACTCAACATAGGCAAGATGAATTAAAGATTTCAACCAAGATGCCAAAGAAATGGCAGAAGCTTTCTGGCCTTTCCTAGAACCGGAAAAGATAACAAATAGACTAGAAGTCTTACGGAAAGATTTCGTAGCTTCAACATAATATTTCAAAGCTCTAACAACATCCAAAGAATGCAACGATTTCTCCTTAGAATTCTTAGGATTAGGACATAATGAAGGAACCACAATTTCTCTACTAATGTTGTTGGAATTCACAACTTTAGGTAAAAATTCAAAAGAAGTTCGCAACACTGCCTTATCCTGATGAAAAATCAGAAAAGGAGACTCACAAGAAAGAGCAGATAATTCAGAAACTCTTCTAGCAGAAGAGATGGCCAAAAGGAACAAAACTTTCCAAGAAAGTAATTTAATGTCCAATGAATGCATAGGTTCAAACGGAGGAGCTTGAAGAGCTCCCAGAACCAAATTCAAACTCCGAGGAGAAATTGACTTAATGACAGGTTTTATACGAACCAAAGCTTGTACAAAACAATGAATATCAGGAAGAATAGCAATCTTTCTGTGAAAAAGAACAGAAAGGGCGGAGATTTGTCCTTTCAAAGAACTTGCGGACAAACCCTTATCTAAACCATCCTGAAGAAACTGTAAAATTCTCGGTATTCTAAAAGAATGCCAAGAAAAATGATGAGAAAGACACCAAGAAATATAAGTCTTCCAGACTCTATAATATATCTCTCGAGATACAGATTTACGAGCCTGTAACATAGTATTAATCACGGAGTCAGAGAAACCTCTTTGACCAAGAATCAAGCGTTCAATCTCCATACCTTTAAATTTAAGGATTTCAGATCCGGATGGAAAAAAGGACCTTGCGACAGAAGGTCTGGTCTTAACGGAAGAGTCCATGGTTGGCAAGATGCCATCCGGACAAGATCCGCATACCAAAACCTGTGAGGCCATGCCGGAGCTATTAGCAGAACAAACGAGCATTCCCTCAGAATCTTGGAGATTACTCTTGGAAGAAGAACTAGAGGCGGAAAGATATAGGCAGGATGATACTTCCAAGGAAGTGATAATGCATCCACTGCCTCCGCCTGAGGATCCCGGGATCTGGACAGATACCTGGGAAGTTTCTTGTTTAGATGAGAGGCCATCAGATCTAACTCTGGGAGCCCCCACATTTGAACAATCTGAAGAAATACCTCTGGGTGAAGAGACCATTCGCCCGGATGCAACGTTTGGCGACTGAGATAATCCGCTTCCCAATTGTCTACACCTGGGATATGAACCGCAGAGATTAGACAGGAGCTGGATTCCGCCCAAACCAAAATTCGAGACACTTCTTTCATAGCCAGAGGACTGTGAGTCCCTCCTTGATGATTGATGTATGCCACAGTTGTGACATTGTCTGTCTGAAAACAAATGAACGATTCTCTCTTCAGAAGAGGCCAAAACTGAAGAGCTCTGAAAATTGCACGGAGTTCCAAGATATTGATCGGTAATCTCACCTCCTGAGATTCCCAAACTCCTTGTGCCGTCAGAGATCCCCACACAGCTCCCCAACCTGTGAGACTTGCATCTGTTGAAATTACAGTCCAGGTCGGAAGAACAAAAGAAGCCCCCTGAATTAAACGATGGTGATCTGTCCACCACGTTAGAGAGTGTCGAACAATCGGTTTTAAAGATATTAATTGATATATCTTCGTGTAATCCCTGCACCATTGGTTCAGCATACAGAGCTGAAGAGGTCGCATGTGAAAACGAGCAAAGGGGATCGCGTCCGATGCAGCAGTCATAAGACCTAGAATTTCCATGCATAAGGCTACCGAAGGGAATGATTGAGACTGAAGGTTTCGACAAGCTGTAATCAATTTTAGACGTCTCTTGTCTGTTAAAGACAGAGTCATGGACACTGAATCTATCTGGAAACCCAGAAAGGTTACCCTTGTTTGAGGAATCAAATAACTTTTTGGTAAATTGATCCTCCAACCATGATCTTGAAGAAACAACACAAGTCGATTCGTATGAGACTCTGCTAAATGTAAAGACTGAGCAAGTACCAAGATATCGTCCAAATAAGGAAATACCACAATACCCTGTTCTCTGATTACAGACAGAAGGGCACCGAGAATCTTTGTGAAAATTCTTGGAGCTGTAGCAAGGCCAAACGGTAGAGCCACAAATTGGTAATGCTTGTCTAGAAAAGAGAATCTCAGGAACTGATAATGATCTGGATGAATCGGAATATGCAGATATGCATCCTGTAAATCTATTGTGGACATATAATTCCCTTGCTGAACAAAAGGCAATATAGTCCTTACAGTTACCATCTTGAACGTTGGTATCCTTACATAACGATTCAATAATTTTAGATCCAGAACTGGTCTGAAGGAATTCTCCTTCTTTGGTACAATGAAGAGATTTGAATAAAACCCCATCCCCTGTTCCGGAACTGGAACTGGCATAATTACTCCAGCCAACTCTAGATCTGAAACACAATTCAGAAATGCTTGAGCTTTCACTGGATTTACTGGGACACGGGAAAGAAAAAATCTCTTTGCAGGAGGTCTCATCTTGAAACCAATTCTGTACCCTTCTGAAACAATGTTCTGAATCCAAAGATTGTGAACAGAATGGATCCAAATTTCTTTGAAAAAACGTAACCTGCCCCCTACCAGCTGAACTGGAATGAGGGCCGTACCTTCATGTGAACTTAGAAGCAGGCTTTGCCTTTCTAGCAGGCTTGGATTTATTCCAGACTGGAGATGGTTTCCAAACTGAAACTGCTCCTGAGGACGAAGGATCAGGCTTTTGTTCTTTGTTGAAACGAAAGGAACGAAAACGATTGTTAGCCCTGTTTTTACCTTTAGATTTTTTATCCTGTGGTAAAAAAGTTCCTTTCCCACCAGTAACAGTTGAAATAATAGAATCCAACTGAGAACCAAATAATTTGTTTCCCTGGAAAGAAATGGAAAGTAGAGTTGATTTAGAAGCCATATCAGCATTCCAGGTCTTAAGCCATAAAGCTCTTCTGGCTAAGATAGCCAGAGACATAAACCTAACATCAACTCTAATAATATCAAAAATGGCATCACAGATAAAATTATTAGCATGCTGGAGAAGAATAATAATATCATGAGAATCACGATTTGTTACTTGTTGCGCTAGAGTTTCCAACCAAAAAGTTGAAGCTGCAGCAACATCAGCCAATGATATAGCAGGTCTAAGAAGATTACCTGAACATAGATAAGCTTTTCTTAGAAAAGATTCAATTTTTCTATCTAAAGGATCCTTAAACGAGGGTACCATCTGACGTAGGAATGGTAGTACGTTTAGCAAGGGTAGAAATAGCCCCATCAACTTTAGGGATTTTGTCCCAAAATTCTAACCTGTCAGGCGGAACAGGATATAATTGCTTAAAACGTTTAGAAGGAGTAAATGAATTACCCAATTTATCCCATTCCTTGGAAATTACTGCAGAAATAGCATTAGGAACAGGAAAGACTTCTGGAATAACCGCAGGAGCTTTAAAAACCTTATCCAAACGTATAGAATTAGTATCAAGAGGACTAGAATCCTCTATTTCTAAAGCAATTAGTACTTCTTTAAGTAAAGAGCGAATAAATTCCATCTTAAATAAATATGAAGATTTATCAGCATCAATCTCTGAGATAGAATCCTCTGAACCAGAAGAGTCCAAAGAATCAGAATGATGGTGTTCATTCAAAAATTCATCTGTAGAGAGAGAAGATTTAAAAGACTTTTTACGTTTACTAGAAGGAGAAATAACAGACAAAGCCTTCTTTATGGATTCAGAAACAAAATCTCTTATGTTATCAGGAACATTCTGCACCTTAGATGTTGAGGGAACTGCAACAGGCAATGGTACATCACTAAAGGAAATATTATCTGCTTTAACAAGTTTGTCATGACAATTATTACAAACAACAGCTGGAGGAATAGCTACCAAAAGTTTACAGCAGATACACTTAGCTTTGGTAGATCCAGCAGGCAGTGGTTTTCCTGTAGTATCTTCTGGCTCAGATGCAACGTGAGACATCTTGCAATATGTAAGAGAAAAAACAACATATAAAGCAAAATAGATCAAATTCCTTATAAGACAGTTTCAGGAATGGGAAAAAATGCCAAATATCAAGCTTCTAGCAACCAGAAGCAAATGAAAAATGAGACTGAAATAATGTGGAGACAAAAGCGACGCCCATATTTTTTAGCGCCAGATAAGACGCCCACATTATTTGGCGCCTAAATGCTTTTGGCGCCAAAAATGACGCCACATCCGGAACGCCGACATTTTTGGCGCAAAATAACGTCAAAAAATGACGCAACTTCCGGCGACACGTATGACGCCGGAAACGGAAAAGAATTTTTGCGCCAAAAAAGTCCGCGCCAAGAATGACGCAATAAAATGAAGCATTTTCAGCCCCCGCGAGCCTAACAGCCCACAGGGAAAAAAGTCAAATTTTTGAGGTAAGAAAAATATGATAATTCAATGCATAATCCCAAATATGAAACTGACTGTCTGAAAATAAGGAAAGTTGAACATTCTGAGTCAAGGCAAATAAATGTTTGAATACATATATTTAGAACTTTATAAATAAAGTGCCCAACCATAGCTTAGAGTGTCACAGAAAATAAGACTTACTTACCCCAGGACACTCATCTACATGTTTGTAGAAAGCCAAACCAGTACTGAAACGAGAATCAGTAGAGGTAATGGTAAATATAAGAGTATATCGTCGATCTGAAAAGGGAGGTAAGAGATGAATCTCTACGACCGATAACAGAGAACCTTATGAAATAGACCCCGTAGAAGGAGATCACTGCATTCAATAGGCAATACTCTCTTCACATCCCTCTGACATTCACTGCACGCTGAGAGGAAAACCGGGCTCCAACTTGCTGCGGAGCGCATATCAACGTAGAATCTAGCACAAACTTACTTCACCACCTCCCTTGGAGGCAAAGTTTGTAAAACTGATTTGTGGGTGTGGTGAGGGGTGTATTTATAGGCATTTTAAGGTTTGGGAAACTTTGCCCCTCCTGGTAGGAATGTATATCCCATACGTCACTAGCTCATGGACTCTTGTTAATTACATGAAAGAAAACTTTATTTCTAGCATTCCAATTTTTGTTTTGTTTTTCTGTCTGTGTGGGTAATTAGGGGTGGGATTATTTTCACCTGTTTGGGCCTTGCAAGCCTATAAATTTAGCACATTTACTCTGTGAGCTTGCTCTTTTAGGCTTGCTGTATTGATTATCTGTTAAAGTAACATTGTTTAAGTATAATAGTTAGCTAACCAAGGTAGTTAGGCAAACAAGGTTTTGGGGTAACCAAGGGGAAATATATTTATTTTATACTTTTAAGTTAAACCTTTTATTAAGAATGTGTGAGAATCTCATTCAGTGTACAGCTTGCCACATGTTTGCATCACTGGAGCAGCCGCTTCTGGGATTATATGTTTGTGGCAAGTGCGAGCATATTGTCTCTTTAGAAACTCGTATTGGGGATCTGGAGGAACGAATTGCAACACTACATGAAATTCAGACACTTGAAAGGGAAATGGATAGGACTGAGCTGGTTGTTAATGGTTCCAGCAGTGGGAATGGGGAGGATTCAGATGAGGAGACTCCAGGATGTAGCTGGGTCACAGTTAGAGGGCGAAGTAAGCGGAAGAGACAGGCCAGTTCTGAGCTGGTACACCCCAATAGATTTGCAAGATTAAGTGAAGATGTTGGGGATATCAGTTCAGGGGTGGCAGTGTCAGAGAGGGCCGTGTTGCCTAGTATAGTGAACAGTCCTTTAGCTGTGGAAGAGGAGCATACTATGGTGGCCAGTCCTTCAGTCATGGAAGAGGGGCATACAAGTCAGGGCCAGAGGCAGATGTTGGTGGTAGGAGACTCTATTATAAGGAAGGTTGATAGGGTAATTTGTCATCCAGACCCTTTACATAGAACAGTTTGCTGTCTTCCAGGGGCTCGTGTTAGGCATATTGTGGAGCGTATTGATAGATTGTTAGAGGGATGCGGGTCTGATCCTGCAGTCATGGTGCATATTGGTACTAATGAAGAAATCAGTGGGAGATGGAGAGTCCTAAAAAATGACTTCAGGGAGTTAGGTAGCAAGCTTAAAGCAAGGACCTCCAAAGTAATATTTTCTGAGATATTACCAGTGCCGTGTCTTAACTCAGTAAGGCAGAAGGAGCTAAGGTCTGTTAATTCATGGCTAAAAACATGGTGTAAAAATGAGGGGTTTGACTTTTTAGAACACTGGGCTGATTTTTCACTAGGGTACAAATTATACAGTAAGGATGGATTGCACCTGAATGACATGGGTGCAGGTGTGTTGGGGGAAAGGATGGTAGCACGTTTAGAGAACCTTTTAAACTAGGCAAAGGGGGGGAGGGTCAATTAGAACAAAATAGAACAGAGAGATCAGTGTCTGAATGTCACTCCCTTAATATCTCAAGGAAGGGATGACTTAAGAAATGTCACATTAGAAAGTATAGAGGAAAGTACACCATGTAGCAGCAGAAAGCACATGAAAATTAAATGTATGACAACAAATGCAAGAAGCATGACAGGTAAAATGGGGGAGCTGACGCTCTTAGTTGCAGAAGAGGACTATGATGTTATCAGTATAACTGAAACTTGGTGGGATGATTCACATGACTGGGCAGTTAACTTAGAGGGGTATACATTATTTAGGAGGGACAGGAATAATAAAAGGCGTGGAGGAATCTGCATGTATATTAAACCTGACCTTAAACCTACAAAAAGGGAAGATATTTATGATACAAGTGACAATGTAGAGACCCTGTGGGTTGAAATAAAGAGTGGGGGGGGGGGGAAAATCCTAAAAAAATATTACTAGGAACATGCTACAAGCCTCCCAACATTAGTGACCCGGAGGAAACTCAACTACTTATCCAAATAGGTAAGGCTGCTAATAACAGTGCTGTAATTATGGGAGATTTTAACTACCCTGATATAAACTGGGCCAATGAAACTAGTAATTCAGCTAAGGGGGATAGATTTTTAAATGTTCTCAGGGATAACTTCTTGTCACAATTAATAGAGGAGCCAACTAGGAGTAAAGCTATATTGGATTTAGTGCTATCAAACAATACAGATATAATATCAAACATAGAAGTTAAAGAACATTTGGGTAACAGTGATTATAACATGGTCACATTTGAAATCTCTTTTCATATGCAGTGTTTTAAAGGCTTAACTAAGACTTTTAATTTCAAGAAAGCAAAATTCAACGATTTAAGGAAATCATTAAATATAAATTGGGACAATGTATTTTCTAATAAAAATACAGAGGATAAATGGATAATATTTAAAAATGTGTTAAATATACATAAATACATACCATATGGTTATAAAAATAAAAAAACTAAGCCGTTATGGCTAAATAAAAATGTGTTAAAAGAAATTAGGAGAAAACGTAGGGCATTTAAATTATTAAAAGAAAATAGTACAGACTCAACATACAATATTTATAAGGAATGTAACAAAGCATGCAAAAAAGCAATCAAATTAGCCAAAATTGAAAATGAAAAATTAATTGCCAAGGATTCTAAGTCTAACCCTAAAAGGTTCTTTAAGTACATAAATAGCAAAAAATCTAAGAAGGATAATATAGGTACATTAAAATGTGTGGAGGGTAGCATGATAAATAATGACAGGGAGAAGGCTGAGGTACTAAACCAGTTTTTTTCTTCAGTATACACAAGAGAGGAACCATTGAATGATACTTTGGAACAGAATAGAACATGCCAGTCCATACCACTAACTGGGTTTTGTTTAGAGGATATCAGGAAAAAACTAAAAAATATTAAGGTAAATAAAACTCCAGGCCCAGATGGAATACACCCAAGGGTGTTAAGTGAACTTAGCACTGTTATAGACAAACCTTTACTCTTAATTTTTCAAGACTCATTATCCTCAGGCATGGTACCCCAGGATTGGCGTAAAGCTGATGTGGTGCCACTCTTCAAAAAGGGAAGCAGGGATGATCCAGGAAGCTATAGACCAGTTAGTCTGACATCAAAAGTGGGGAAGATATTTGAAGGGATTATATTGATGAGCATATTCGTGTAAACGAGATTATGAGTTCTAATCAGCATGGCTTTAGGAGAAATAGATCATGTCAAACTAATCTAATTAGATTCTACGAGGAAGTAAGTAAAAATATAGATAAAGGGGAATCAGTTGATGTGATATACTTAGATTTTGCAAAGGCATTTGATACAGTGCCACATGAGAGATTAATGCACAAAATTAAGGGACTGGGAATAGCTGAAAATGTTAGCTCATGGATAAATAACTGGATAAAAGATAGGGAGCAACGAGTAGCAGTAAATGGATCATACTCAGATTGGACAAAGGTAATCAGTGGCGTCCCCCAGGGATCAGTACTGGGCCCTGTTCTTTTTAATATTTTTATAAATGACTTGGAGCAAGGATTAAATAGCGACATCTCTATTTTTGCAGATGATACTAAGTTAAGTAAGGTCATTAGGTCAGAGCAGGATGAACTCTCTTTGCAAAGGGATTTGCTAAAATTAGAACTATGGGCAAGTGAATGGAAAATGAGATTTAATACGGAAAAATGTAAGGTTCTACATTTTGGAAGTAAAAATAAGCAGGCTATGTATTTTTTAAATGGGACAAGACTTAGCCAAACACAGGAGGAAAGGGATTTGGGAGTAGTAATAGATAACAAGCTAAAGATGAGTGCACAATGCAGGGCAGCGGCTTCAAAGGCTAATAAGATACTAGCATGTATTAAAAGAGGCATTGATTCAAGGGAGGAAAGCATAATTCTGTCATTATATAAAGCCCTGGTAAGACCTCACCTTGAGTTTGGAGTGCAGTTCTGGGGACCGATTGCTAAAAAAGATATTGCAGAACTAGAAAAAGTTCAGAGAAAGGCCACAAAGCTAATAAGGGGATTGGAGAAATTAACCTATGAGGAGAGGCTAGCCAAACTGGGGCTGTTCTCTTTAGAAAAAAGGCGCTTGAGAGGTGACATGATTACTTTATATAAATATATTCAAGGCCCATATACAGAGATGGCAGAAGCTCTTTTTATTCCAAGAAAATTGGTTCTGACAAGAGGTCATAATTTAAGGTTGGAGGAAAGGAGATTTAATCTCCTGCAACGGAAACGTTTTTTCACTGTAAGAGCAATAAAATTGTGGAACTCATTACCAAAGGAGGTAGTGAATGCCAATACCATAGATACATTTAAAAATAGTCTGGATAAATTTCTGTATATAAACAAAATTCATGGATATGATTGCTAGTATTAAATGGGTCACATTTTAATGGGGTTATTTAAGCTTAACTGGAGCTTTTTGTAAGTATTTTAGATTTGTATAGGTTGAACTCGATGGACTTCAGTCTTTTTTCAACCTTATCTACTATGTTACTATGTAATATCAAGAGAATTTATGAGAAGAACACCATGAAAACATAATTTATGCTTACCTGATAAATTTATTTCTCTTGTAGTGTATCCAGTCCACGGATCATCCATTACTTGTGGGATATTCTCCTTCCCAACAGGAAGTTACAAGAGGATCACCCACAGCAGAGCTGCTATATAGCTCCTCCCCTCACTGCCATATCCAGTCATTCGACCGAAACAAGCCGAGAAAGGAGAAACCATAGGGTGCAGTGGTGACTGTAGTTTAAATAAAATTTAGACCTGCCTGAAAAGGACAGGGCGGGCCGTGGACTGGATACACTACAAGAGAAATACATTTATCAGGTAAGCATAAATTATGTTTTCTCTTGTTAAGTGTATCCAGTCCACGGATCATCCATTACTTGTGGGATACCAATACCAAAGCTAAAGTACACGGATGATGGGAGGGACAAGGCAGGAACTTAAACGGAAGGAACCACTGCCTGTAGAACCTTTCTCCCAAAAACAGCCTCCGAAGAAGCAAAAGTATCAAATTTGTAAAATTTGTAAAAAGTATGAAGGGAAGACCAAGTTGCAGACTTGCAAATCTGTTCAACAGAGGCCTCATTTGTAAAGGCCCAGGTGGAAGCCACAGCTCTAGTAGAATGAGCTGTAATCCTTTCAGGAGGCTGCTGTCCAGCAGTCTCATAGGCTAAACGGATTATACTCCGAAGCCAAAAAGAAAGAGAGGTTGCCGAGGCCTTCTGACCTCTCCTCTGTCCAGAGTAAACAACAAACAGGTTAGATGTTTGGCGAAAATCTTTAGTAGCCTGTAAGTAAAACTTCAAGGCACGGACTAAGTCTAGATTATGCAAAAGACGTTCCTTCTTTGAAGAAGGATTAGGACATAATGATGGAACAACAATCTCTTGATTGATATTCTTGTTAGAAACCACCTTAGGTAAAAACCCAGGTTTTGTACGCAGAACAACTTTATCTGAATGAAAGATCAGATAAGGAGAATCACAATGTAAGGCAGATAACTCTGAGACTCTTCGAGCCGAGGAAATAGCCATCAGAAAAAGAACTTTCCATGAAAGAAGTTTGATATCAATAGAATGAAGGGGTTCAAACGGAACCCCTTGAAGAACTTTAAGAACCAAGTTTAAGCTCCATGGAGGAGCAAAAGGTTTAAACACAGGCTTAATTCTAACTAAAGCCTGACAAAATGCCTGAACGTCTGGAAATTCTGCCAGACGCTTGTATAAAAGAATAAACAGAGCAGAAATCTGTCCCTTTAAAGAACTAACTGATAATCCTTTGTCCAAACCCTCTTGGAGGAAGGACAATATCCAAGGAATCCTAACCCTACTCCATGAGTAATTCTTGGATTCACCTCAATGAAGATATTTACGCCATATCTTGTGGTAAATTTTTCTGGTGACAGGCTTTCGTGCCTGTATTAAGGTATCAATTACTGACTTGGAGAAGCCACGCTTTGATAGGATCAAGCGTTCAATCTCCATGCAGTCAGTCTCAGAGAAAGTAGATTCGGATGATTGAAAGGACCTTGTATTAGAAGGTCTTGTCTCAGAGGCAGAGTCCATGGTGGAAAGGATGACATGTCCACTAGGTCTGCATACCCGGTCCTGCGTGGTCACGCAGGCGCTATCAATATCACCGATGCTCTTTCCTGTTTGATTTTGGCAATCAGACGAGGGAGCAGAGGAAACGGTGGAAACACATAAGCCAGGTTGAAGAACCAAGGCGCTGCTAGAGCATCTATCAGTGCCGCTTCTGGGTCCCTGGACCTGGATCCGTAACAAGGAAGTTTGGCGTTCTGGCGAGACGCCATGAGATCCAATTCTGGTTTGCCCCAACGGAGAACCAATTGAGCAAACACCTCCGGATGCAGTTCCCATTCCCCCGGATGAAAAGTCTGACGACTTAGAAAATCCGCCTCCCAGTTCTCTACACCTGGGATATGGATCGCTGACAGGTGGCAAGAGTGAGTCTCTGCCCAGCGAATTATCTTGGAGACTTCTGACATCGCCAGGGAACTCCTGGTTCCCCCTTGATGGTTGATGTAAGCCACAGTCGTGATGTTGTCCGACTGAAATCTGATGAACCTCAGTGATGCTAGCTGAGGCCAAGCCAGAAGAGCATTGAATATTGCTCTTAATTCCAGAATATTTATTGGGAGGAGTTTCTCCTCCTGAGTCCATGAACCCTGAGCCTTCAGGGAGTTCCAGACTGCACCCCAACCTAGAAGGCTGGCATCTGTTGTTACAATTGTCCAATCTGGTCTGCAAAAGGTCATACCCTTGGACAGATTGGCCCGAGATAACCACCAGAGAAGAGAATCTCTGGTTTCCTGATCCAGATTTAGTAGAGGGGACAAATCTGTGTAATCCCCATTCCACTGACTGAGCATGCATAATTGCAGCGGTCTGAGATGCAGGCGCGCGAATGGCACTATGTCCATCGCCGCTACCATTAAGCCGATTACTTCCATGCACTGAGCCACTGTGGGGCGCGGAATGGAGTGAAGAACACGGCAAGCATTTAGAAGTTTTGATAACCTGGACTCCGTCAGGTAAATTTTCATTTCTACAGAATCTATTAGAGTCCCTAGGAAGGAAACCCTCGTGAGAGGAGATAGAGAACTCTTTTCTTCGTTCACTTTCCACCCATGCGACCTCAGGAATGCCAGAACTATCTCTGTATGAGATTTGGCAATTTGAAAGCTTGACGCCTGTATCAGGATATCGTCCAGGTAAGGAGCCACCGCTATGCCTCGCGGTCTTAGGACCGCCAGAAGTGAGCCCAGAACCTTTGTAAAAATTCTTGGGGCTGTAGCCAACCCGAATGGAAGAGCTACAAATTGGTAATGCCTGTCTAGAAAGGCAAACCTCAGGAACTGATGATGATTCTTGTGAATTGGAATGTGAAGGTAGGCATCCTTTAAGTCCACTGTGGTCATGTACTGACCCTCTTGGATCATGGGTAAAATGGTTCGAATAGTTTCCATCTTGAATGATGGAACTCTGAGGAATTTGTTTAGGATCTTTAAATCCAAAATTGGTCTGAAGGTTCCCTCTTTTTTGGGAACCACAAACAGATTTGAATAAAACCCCTGTCCTTGTTCCGTCCGCGGAACTGGATGGATCACTCCCATTACAAGGAGATCATGTACGCAGTTTAGGAATGCCTCTTTCTTTATCTGGTTTGCAGATAATCTTGAAAGGTGAAATCTCCCTTGTGGAGGAGAAGCTTTGAAGTCCAGAAGATATCCCTGAGATATGATCTCCAACGCCCAGGGATCCTGAACATCTCTTGCCCACGCCTGGGCGAAGAGAGAGTCTGCCCCCTACTAGATCCGTTGTCGGATAGGGGGCCGCTCCTTCATGCTGTCTTAGAGGCAGCAGCAGGCTTTCTGGCCTGCTTGCCCTTGTTCCAGGACTGGTTAGGTTTCCAGGCCTGTTTGGATTGAGCAAAAGTTCTCTCGTTTAGAAGCAGAGGAAGTTGATGCTGCACCTGCCTTGAAATTTCGAAAGGCACGAAAATTAGACTGTTTGGCCTTTGATTTGGCCCTGTCCTGAGGAAGGGTATGACCCTTACCTCCAGTAATGTCGGCAATAATTTCTTTCAAACCAGGCCCGAATAAGGTCTGCCCCTTGAAAGGAATGTTGAGTAATTTAGACTTTGAAGTCACATCAGCTGACCAGGATTTGAGCCATAGCGCCCTACGCGCCTGGATGGCGAATCCGGAATTCTTAGCCGTTAGTTTAGTCAAATGAACAATGGCATCAGAAACAAATTAGTTAGATAGCTTAAGAGTTCTAAGCTTGTCAACAATTTCAGTCAATGGAGCTGTATGGATGGCCTCTTCCAGGGCCTCAAACCAGAATGCCGCCGCAGCAGTGACAGGCGCAATGCATGCAAGGGGCTGTAAAATAAAACCTTGTTGAATAAACATTTTCTTAAGGTAACCCTCTAATTTTTTATCCATTGGATCTGAAAAAGCACAACTGTCCTCAACCGGGATAGTGGTACGCTTTGCTAAAGTAGAAACTGCTCCCTCCACCTTAGGGACAGTCTGCCATAAGTCCCGTGTAGTGGCATCTATTGGAAACATTTTTCTAAATATAGGAGGTGGGGAAAAAAGGGCACACCGGGCCTATCCCACTCCTTACTAATAATTTCTGTAAGCCTTTTAGGTATTGGAAAAACATCAGTACTCACCGGCACTGCATAGTATTTATCCAGCCTACACAATTTCTCTGGCACTGCAATTGTGTCACAGTCATTCAGAGCAGCTAATACCTCCCCAAGCAATACACGGAGGTTCTCAAGCTTAAATTTAAAATTAGAAATCTCTGAATCAGGTCTCCCCGATTCAGAGACGTCACCCACAGACTGAAGCTCTTCGTCCTCAGGTTCTGCATATTGTGACGCAGTATCAGACATGGCTCTTTCAGCATCTAAGCGCTCTGTATCTCGTCTAACCCCAGAGCTATCGCGCTTGCCTCTCAATTCAGGCAATCTGGATAATACCTCTGACAGGGTATTATTCATGATTGCAGCCATGTCCTGCAAAGTAATCGCTATGGGCGTCCCTGATGTACTTGGCGCCATATTAGCGTGCGTCCCTTGAGCGGGAGGCGAAGGGTCCGACACGTGGGGAGAGTTAGTCGCCATAACTTCCCCCTCGACAGACCCCTCTGGTGACAATTCTTTTATAGATAAAGACTGATCTTTACTGTTTAAGGTGAAATCAATACATTTAGTACACATTCTCCTATGGGGCTCCACCATGGCTTTTAAACATAATGAACAAGTATCCTCTGTTTCAGACATGTTTGTACAGACTAGCAATGAGACTAGCAAGCTTGGAAAACACTTTAAAGCAAGTTAACAAGCAATATAAAAAAACGTTACTGTGCCTTTAACCCCTTAACGACCGAGGACGTGCAGGGTACGTCCTCAAAAAAAAGGCAGTTAACGCCTGAGAACGTACCCTGCACGTCCTCGGTGTGGAAAGCAGCTGGAAGCGATCCTGCTCGCTTCCAGCTGCTTTCCGGTTATTGCAGTGATGCCTCGATATGGAGGCATCCTGCAATAACCTTTTGAAGCCATCCGATGCAGAGAGAGCCACTCTGTGGCCCTCTCTGCACCGGAGATCGGTGGCTTCCTTCGTTGGTGGGTGGGAGCAGTACCGGGAGGCGGGTGGCGGCCATCGATGGCCCTGGAGATGTGGAGGGGGGCGGGATCGTGGGCGGGGATGCGCGGGGGCGCGCACGGACGTGCGCGCGTGCAAGGGAGGGCGGGGGCGGGCGCATGCACGCGCGTGCACGGGGAGGGAGCGGGTGGGAACCGCTACACTACAGAAAAAGGTTCAATGATCAATGAGGTGGTGGGGGTTTGTGGTGGTGGTGGTGGGGGGGGGGTTTGGGGAAGCTACACTACAGAAAAAAATAAAACTAAGAAAAAAAAGCCCTTTCTTGTGCAAGCTGGGTACTGGCAGACAGCTGCCAGTACCCAAGATGGCCCCCAATAAGGCAGATGGGGAAGGTTACAGAGCTGTTTTGGGGGGGGATCAGGGAGGTTGGAGGCTAAGGGGGGTCCTACACAGCAGAAGAATTTTTTTTATTTTTTTTTTAAAAACCTAACCCCCCAAAAAGCTTTTATTTTAGTACTGGCAGACTTTCTGCCAGTACTTAAGATGGCGGGGACAATTGTGGGGTGGGGGAGCTGTTTGGGAGGAATCAGGGGGTCTGATGTGTCAGGTGGGAGGCTGATCTCTACACTAAAGCTAAAATTAACCCTGCAAGCTCCCTACAAACTTCCTAATTAACCCCTTCACTGCTAGCCATAATACACGTGTGATGCGCAGCAGCATTTTGCGGCCTTCAAATTACCAGAAAGCAACGCCAAAGTCATATATATCTGCTATTTCTGAACAAAGGGGATCCCAGAGAAGGATTTACAACCATTTGTGCCATAATTGCACAAGCTGTTTGTAAATAATTTCAGTGAGAAACCTAAAATTGTGAAAAATTTAACGTTTTTTTTTTAATTTGATCGCATTTGGCGGTGAAATGGTGGCATGAAATATACCAAAATGGGCCTAGATCAATACTTTGGGTTGTCTACTACACTAAAGCTAAAATTAACCATACAAGCTCCCTAATTAACCCCTGCACTGCTGGGCATAATACACGTGTGGTGCGCAGCTGCATTTAGCGGCCTTCTAATTACCAAAAAGCAATGCCAAAGCCATATATGTCTGCTATTTCTGAACAAAGGGGATCCCAGAGAAGCATTTACAACCATTAGTGCCATAATTGCACAAGCTGTTTGTAAATAATTTCAGTGAGAAACCGAAAGTTTGTGAAAAAAATTGTGAAAAAGTGAACGATTTTTTGTATTTGATCGCATTTGGCGGTGAAATGGTGGCATGAAATATACCAAAATTGGCCTAGATCAATACTTTGGGATGTCTTCTAAAAAAAATATATACATGTCAATGGATATTCAGAGATTCCTGAAAGATATTAGTGTTCTAATGTAACTAGCGCTAATTTTGAAAAAAAGTAGTTTGGAAATAGCAAAATGCTACTTGTATTTATGGCCCTATAACTTACAAAAAAAGCAAAGAACATGTAAACATTGGGTATTTCTAAACTCAGGACAAAATTTAGAAACTATTTAGCATGGGTGTGTTTTGGTGGTTGTAGATGTGTAACAGATTTTGGGGGTCAAAGTTAAAAAAAAGTGTGTTTTTTTCCATTTTTTCCTCATATTTTATAATTTTTTTTATAGTAAATTATAAGATATGATGAAAATAATGGTATTTTTAGAAAGTTAATTTAATGGCGAGAAAAACGGTATATAATATGTGTGGGTACAGTATGAGTAAGAGGAAAATTACAGCTAAACACAAACACCGCAAAAATGTAAAAATAGCCTTGGTCCCAAACGGACAGAAAATGGAAAAGTGCTGTGGTCATTAAGGGGTTAAGAGAAACAAATTTTGACAAAATTTGAAATAACAGTGAAAAAAGGCAGTTACACTAACAACATTTTTACAGTGTATGTAACAAGTCAGCAGAGCATTGCACCCACTTGCAAATGGATTATTAACCCCTTAATAACAAAAACAGAACAATAAATGACAAAAACGTTTTTTAAACACAGTCACAACAACTGCCACAGTCTACTGTGATTGTTACCCTCCTCAAACACGACTTTGAAGCCTTTTGAGCCCTTCAGAGATGTCCTGTATCATTCAGAGGGAAGCTGAATGTCTCTGTCTGTATTTTTATCTGCACAGAAAAGCACTAAAATAGGCCCTTCCCACTCATATTGCAACAGTGGAAAGCCTGTTATTAGGCAAAAATCAAGCCAGCCATGTGGAAAAAAACTAGGCACCAATAAGTTTTGTCACCAAACATATATAAAAACGATTAACATGCCAGGAAACATTTTATATTACACTTTTATAAGAGTATGTATCTCTGTTAATAAGCCTGATACCAGTCGCTATCACTGCATTTAAGGCTTAACTTACATTAATCCGGTATCAGCAGCATTTTTCTATCAAATTCCATCCCTAGAAATATGTTAACTGCACATACCTTATTGCAGGAAAACCTGCACGCCATTCCCCCTCTGAAGTTACTTCACTCCTCAGAATATGTGAGAAGGGCAGTGGATCTTAGTTACTTCTGCTAAAATCATAGAAATCACAGGCAGATTCTTCTTCTAATGCTGCCTGAGATGAAACAGTACACTCCGGTACCATTTAAAAATAAACTTTTGATTGAAGTTAAAAAACTAACTATAATACACTACTCTCCTCTTACTACGTCCATCTTTGTTGAGAGTTGCAAGACAATGACTGGATATGGCAGTGAGGGGAGGAGCTATATAGCAGCTCTGCTGTGGGTGATCCTCTTGCAACTTCCTGTTGGGAAGGAGAATATCCCACAAGTAATGGATGATCCGTGGACTGTATACACTTAACAAGAGAAATGTAAGTCTTCCAAACTCTATAATAAATCTTTCTAGAAACAGATTTACGAGCCTGCAACATAGTATTAATCACGGAGTCAGAGAAACCTCTATGACTAAGCATTCAATCTCCATACCTTCAAATTTAATGATTTGAGATCCTGATGGAAAAACGGACCTTGAGATAGGTCTGGCCTTAGTGGAAGCGGCCAAGGTTGGAAACTGGACATCCGAACAAGATCCGCATACCAAAACCTGTGAGGCCATGCTGGAGCTACCAGCAGCACAAACAATTGTTCCATGATGATCTTGGAGATCACTCTTGGAAGAAGAACTAGAGGCGGGAAAATATAAGCAGGTTGATAACACCAAGGAAGTGTCTATGCATCCACTGCTTCCACCTGAGGATTCCTGGACAGGTACCTGGGAAGTTTTTTTCTTTAGATGAGATGCCATCAGATCTATTTCTGGAAGCCCCCACATCTGAACAATTTGAGAAAACACATCTGAATGGAGAGACCATTCTCCCGGATGTAAAGTCTGACGACTGAGGTAATCTGCTTCCCAATTGTCTATACCTGGGATATGAACCGCAGAAATTAGACAGGAGCTGGATTCCGCCCAAACAAGTATCCGAGATACTTCTTTCATAGCTTGGGGACTGTGAGTCCCACCCTGATGATTGACATATGCCACAGTTGTGACATTGTCTGTCTGAAAACAAATGAACGGTTCTCTTCAACAGAGGCCAAAATTGAAGAGCCCTGAGAATCGCACGGATTTCCAAAATATTGATTGGTAATCTCGCCTCTTGAGATTTCCAAACCCCTTGTGCTGTCAGAGATCCCCAAACAGCTCCCCAACCTGAAAGACTTGCATCTGTTGTGATCACAGTCCAGGTTGGACGGACGAAAGATGCCCCTAAAATTATACAATGATGATCTAACCACCAAGTCAGAAAAAATCGAACATTGGGATTTAAGGATATTAATTGTGATATCCTTGTATAATCCCTGCACCATTGGTTCAGCATACAAAGCTGGAGAGGTCTCATATGAAAACGAGCAAAGGGGATTGCGTCCGATGCTGTAGTCATGAGACCTAAAACTTCCATGCACATAGCTACTGAAGGGAATGACTGAGACTGAAGGTTCCGACAGGCTGCAACCAATTTCAAACGTCTCTTGTCTGTTAGAGACAAAGTCATGGACACTGAATCTATCTGGAAACCTAAAAAGGTTACCCTTGTCTGAGGAATCAAAGAACTTTTTGGTAAATTGATCCTCCAACCATGTCTTTGAAGAAACAACACTAGTTGATTCGTGTGAGATTCTGCACAATGTAAAGACTGAGCGAGTACCAAGATATCATCCAAATAAGGAAATACCGCAATACCCCGCTCTCTGATTACAGAGAGTAGGGCACCTAGAACCTTTGAAAAGATTATTGGAGCTATAGCTAGGCCAAAAGGAAGAGCAACAAATTGGTAATGCTTGTCTAGAAAATAGAATCTTAGGAACTGATAGTGATCTGGATGAATCGGAATATGAAGATATGCATCCTGTAAGTCTATTGTAAACATATAATGCCCTTGCTGAACAAAAGGCAGAATAGTCCACATAGTCACCATTTTGAAAGTTGGTACTCTTACATATCGATTTAAAATCTTTAGATCCAAAACTGGTCTGAATGAATTTTCTTTCTTTGGGACAATGAATAGATTTGAATAAAACCCAAGACCCTGTTCCTGAAACGGAACTGGCATGATTACCCCTGATAACTCCAGGTCTGAAACACACTTCAGAAAAGCCTGAGCCTTTACTGGGTTTACCGGAATGCGTGAGAGAAAAAATCTTCTCACAGGCGGTCTCACTCTGAATCCTATGCTGTACCCCTAAGAGACAATACTCTGAATCCAATGATTTTGGACCGAATTGATCCAAATATCTTTGAAAAAATGTAATCTGCCCCCTACCAGCTGATCTGGAATGAGGGCCGCACCTTCATGCGGACTTGGGGGCTGGTTTTGATCTCTTAAATGGCTTGGATTTATTCCAATTTGAAGAAGGCTTCCAATTGGAAGCAGATTCCTTGGGGGAAGGATTAGGTTTATGTTCCTTATTTTGTCGAAAGGAACGAAAACGGTTAAAAGCTTTAGATTTGCCCTTAGGTTTTTTTATCCTGAGGCAAAAAAACTCCCTTCCCCCCAGTAACAGTTGAAATTATTGAATCCAACTGAGAACCAAATAATTTATTACCTTGGAAAGAAAGAGATAGCAATCTGGACTTAGAAGTCATATCAGCATTCCAAGATTTGAGCCACAAAGCTCTTCTAGCTAAAATAGTTAAAGACATAGATTTAACATCAATTTTGATATAAAAAATGGCATCACAAATGAAATTATTAGCATGTTGAATCAACTTAACAATACTAGACAAATCATGATCCGATACTTGTTGCACTAAAGTATCCAACCAAAAAGTTGAAGCAGCTGCAACATCAGCCAAATAAACTGCAGGCCTAAGAAGATGACCTGAATATAAATAAGCTTTCCTTAGATAAGATTCAAGTTTCCTATCTAAAGGATCTTTAAAAGAAGTACTATCTTCCGTAGGCATAGTAGTACGTTTAGCAAGAGTAGAGATAGCCCAATCAGCTATGGGGATCTTTTCCCAAAACTCCAATCTAACTTCTGGCAAAGGATACAACTTTTTAAACCTTGAAGAAGGAATAAAAGAAGTACCAGGCTTATTCCATTCCTTAGAAATCATATCAGAAATAGCATCAGGAACTGGAAAAACCTCTGGAATAACCACAGGAGGTTTATAAACATAATTTAAACGTTTACTAGTTTTAATATCAAGAGGACTAGTTTCCTCCATATCCAATGTAATCAACACTTCTTTTAACAAAGAACGAATATACTCCAATTTAAATAAATAAGAGGATTTATCAGTGTCAATATCTGAGGCAGGATCTTCTGAATCAGGTAGATCCTCATCAGAGAAGGATAATTCAGTATGTTGCTGGTCATTTGAAATTTCATCAAACTCATGAGAAGTTTTAAAAGACCATTTACGTTTATTAGAAGGCAGAATGGCAGACAAAGCCTTCTGAATAGAATCAGAAATAAATTCTTTTAAATTTACAGGTATATCTTGAGCATTAGATGTTGAGGGAACAGCAACAGGTAATGAACTACTACTGATGGATACATTTTCTGCATGTAAAAGTTTATCATGACAACTATTACAAACCACAGCTGGAGGTATAATCTCCACAAATTTACAACAAATGCACTTAGCTCTGGTAGAACTGTTATCAGGCAGCAGGGATCCAACAGTGAATTCTGAGACAGGATCAGATTGAGATATCTTGCCAATGTAAGAGAAAAAAACCCAACATATAATGCAAAATTATCAATTTCCTTATATGGCAGTTTCAGGCATGGGAAAAAATGCAAACAGTATAGCCCTCTGACATAAAAGAAGCCAAGAGGCAAATAGGAATGGGGTCTAAAATAATGAAAATATTTGGTGCCAAGTATGACGCACAACAAACAGAAAAATATTTTTTGGCACCAAAAACGACTGAAATGACACACTCGCGTCAGACGACGCAACCTTGTGAAAGGACCCGACGTCAACTAAGACGCCGGAAATGACAAATTTGCTTCAACGAACGTGACTTTAAGCCAAAAAAATCTTGCATCAAGAATGACGCAATAAACTTTAGCATTTTGCGCCCTCGGGAGTCTAATTCTGCCCGCGAATTTGAAAAATGACAGTCAATTGAAAAAAGATTACACCCCAGGTGTAAAAAATGCATTTCCCAGATATGAAACTGACAGCAAAAGGAAATATACTGAAACCTGAATCATGGCAAATATAAGTACAATACATATATTTAAAACTTTATATAAATACATAAAGTGCCAAACCATAGCTGAGAGTGTCTTAAGTAATGAAAACATACTTACCTGAATACACCCATCCACATATAGCAGATAGCCAAACCAGTACTGAAACAGTTATCAGTAGAGGTAATAGAATATGAGAGTATATAGTCGATCTGAAAAGGGAGGTAGGAGATGAATCTCTACGACCGATAACAGAGAACCTATGAAATAGATCCCGTGAGTAAAACCATTGCATTCAATAGGTGATACTCCCTCTGACATTCACTGTACTCTGAGAGGAAACAGGCTTCAAAAATGCTGAGAAGCGCATATCAACGTAGAAATCTTAGCACAAACTTACTTCACCACCTCCATAGGAGGCAAAGTTTTAAAAACTGAATTGTGGGTGTGGTGAGGGGTGTATTTATAGGCATTTTGAGGTTTGGGAAACTTTGCCCCCTCCTGGTAGGATTGTATATCTCATACGTCACTAGCTCATGGACTCTTGCCAATTACATGAAAGAAATGTCCTTATAGAACGAGAGGCTCAAACAAGAATATCTTTTTTTTTTTTTTTTTGCATTTTAAATTTAAAATTTTTATTGAGGATATTACACATATGATACAAATGCATTGTAAGTACAGTATACAAACACACAAATATTAGCTTCATATTTGATAGACCTGCAACTGAAGTTATTTATTCCTCATTTTTTTACCCCTGAGATAATATTGGCCACTCTTGGACCTATAACAATGTTATATACATAAGGGGTGTGCATTAAACTAGACACACATAGATGTAACAAACATAAAATTCTGCATCAATAAAAAGAGTTAAAAAGGTTGTTATGCAAGCACAACAAATATATCCGTAGTAAAAATATAGATGCAAAGTACCAGGACTTACTAATTAAAGTTAAATATAACCACACCTGTGCCATTTTATATGAATACATTATAAACAAGTGCTAGCTATGCAAGATTTAAAATTTGCCAATAATCCAGGAATACCCTTTCATCAATATATATATAAAATGACCTTATAAATTATGTAAGGATGGCGTTTACCTCCGACATACCGAACCCCCTCCCCCGGCCGGCGCCAGGAGGGTCCACATGCATCCAAACTGCGGACGCCATCTACGTATATTTGACATTTTATGGGTGGGCAATTGAGGGCCACTGGAGTTATCTTGATCAAATGATGTGTACTGTGGCCCAATTAGGCTATGAGTTCTCACTTTACTATTACAGTGGTCAGCAGTGTTTTAACTAACTGGAAATATACAGGCGAAAATATCTTGTACACTCTCCATTCCCTAAATTTCTAGTGCCCATGTAAAACATATAACAACAAAGCTTTTTTAGCATACCAACGCCTGGCAATCAATCTATATGGGCAAATATACAGATAAAAACATCTTGTTAACATAAGTATTCTCTTTGTTCCCTTGGTTTCTAGTGAATATATATAACATTTCAACAAAACTTTTTAAACATACAAACACTTGGCAATCAAACTGTATGGGAATCCTTTTTATGCCCATCTAGACACTCTACAATGCCCAGAGATTACCGTCCTTCAGGGATTTTTAGCCTGTGATACCATACTTTAATGTAAAACAGTTTTGGTAGCGACAGGTGTAAAAAAGTGACCTGTTGTAAATACATGTAGAGAAAAAGAAATCAAATTGTTCCAGCTGGTGCAAAAAAGACTTTTTTGCACCAGCTGGAACAATTTGATTTCTTTGTATCGACACTGGGTTTGGTGAACCTGTTCCTGGCTGTGCAGTGAGTGCTGTGCTTCACGCTACATTGTTGCAGTAAATACATGTAGGACAGAGTTCCAAAGATTGTTGATACTGCGTACTCCCAGGATTCCCCCTAAGATCCCGGGATAGCCGCTCTGAGCCCAGTCCTTTTTCTAGTGTTTGGGCTTTTTGGTGCTGCTCTGTCACAGACCCCCCGACGGGGTAACTCCTCAGATGCTCCGGTTACGGCTTTAATGATGCTGGCATTGTTAACTAGATTTTTTTTAGTTCCCATGGGCTATTTCGAATCAAGCGCTGTTTCAATCAGGTGGCTTGTAAGAGTTTTCTCCGTGTGGGCTAATGGTGTGAGAAAAGAGGTCGCTTGCTTACTTTCTCCTTTTGCCCTCCCTGTTCTGAGACTGTTATCCTTGTTTGCAGTCTGCTGTTTATCGGCTTAGGTCAGTCTGCTGTTTATCGGCTTAGGTGAGTCCTCATCCAGTGATACTTCATGTTGTCCGCCCCCCCCGGGCCCTAGGGACAGGCCGGACCCATATGTCGCAGTTGCTTTTGTTTTTGGCACCTCCGTTGCTGCAGGCAGTATTTTGTTCATCCAGAGTTGGAGGTGCTCTATCAATTAGTGGCTGGAAGATCCTCTCCAGTTTAAGGAAAATAGAGTTGAGAATGAGGGAGAAGCTTTTATCTCCTGCGTCGTAAGAGGCGCCACAGTACCGGCCTCCATGTTGTCCACCCGGTAGAGTAAAGTGATGTTCAGAGATGGCAGGGTACCCTATGTATAATTAAAGGCGTTAGGTTAGGCTTAATTATGCGTTCTATCCTGGCACAACACCCCGGAGTACCGGGGGGGGGAACGCTTCCTGTGTGAATCACCGCTGATACAGGCCTCACTTGTCCATTTCTGGCCCTGGGGTCATAAATACAACAAAGCGTTTCCAATTTTGATATATTTCGTTTAAGTGTCCCAATAGTAACGTGTTGGAGCGCAATGCCGTAGTTGTGGAGCTTTATGCAGCGGATAAAAGGCCACTCTCCCGGAGCTCAAGAAAAATGCGACTGCACCGAGTTGCTGCTAGGACACGCCCCCCCAAACAAGAATATCTTAAATTTTTTTAAAAGATATATTTTAAAATGGACAGAAATGTTTAGCAAAACAATATGGTCCTCAAGAGCCAATAACCATCTGGTCCCACATCCTAGCCTGGAATTACTCCAGGATGAAAGACTGTGACTGTTTATTATCTATTGTCTTGCATTTAGCATTGTAATGTGCTAAATCTTAAATAACCCCCTGTGCCTGAACACAGTGTTATCTATATGGCCTACGTGTACTTTCTGTCTGTGTTGAAAAGAGATTTAAAAAAAAAACATGTGATAAGAGGCAGCCCTCAAAGGCTTAGAAATTAGCATATGAGCCTACCTATGTTTAGTTTAAACTAAGAATACCAAGAGAAAAAAGCAAATTTGATGATAAACGTAAATTGGAAAGTTGATTAAAATTAAAAGTCCTATCTGAATAATGAAAGTTTAATTTATACTAGACTGTCCCTTTAAGGATTTTAATATGTAATACACCTTGAACTGGTAAAAACATAATTTATGCTTACCTGATAAATTCCTTTCTCCTGTAGTGTAGTCAGTCCACGGGTCATCCATTACTTATGGAATATTTCTCTTCCTAACAGGAAACTGCAAGAGAATTACCCAGCAGAGCTTGCTATATAGCTCCTCCCCTCACCTATCATACTCAGTCATTCGACCAAGGCAGACGAGAAAGGAGGAACCATAGGGTACAGTGATGACTGGAGTTTAATTAAAATTTAGACCTGCCGTAAAAACAGGGCGGGCCGTGGACTGACTACACTACAGGAGAAAGGAATTTATCAGGTAAGCATAAATTATGTTTTCTCCTGTTAAGTGTAGTCAGTCCACGGGTCATCCATTACTTATGGAATACCAATACCAAAGCTAAAGTACACGGATGAAGGGAGGGACAAGGCAGGAACATTAAACAGAAGGAACCACTGCCTGAAGTACCTTTCTCCCAAAAATAGCCTCCGAGGAAGCAAAAGTGTCAAATTTGTAAAATTTTGAAAAAGTGTGAAGCGAAGACCAAGTCGCAGCCTTGCAAATCTGTTCAACAGAGGCCTCATTTTTAAAGGCCCAGGTGGAAGCCACAGCTCTAGTAGAATGAGCTGTAATCCTTTCAGGAGGCTGCTGTCCAGCAGTCTCATAGGCTAAGCATATTATGCTACGAAGCCAAAAAGAGAGAGAGGTAGCTGAAGCCTTTTGACCTCTCCTCTGTCCAGAGTAAACGACAAACAGGGAAGAAGTTTGACGAAAATCCTTAGTTGCCTGCAAATAGAATTTCAGGGCACGGACTACGTCCAGATTATGCAAAAGTCGTTCCTTCTTTGAAGAAGGAATAGGACACAGAGATGGAACAACAATCTCTTGATTGATATTCCTGTTAGTAACTACCTTAGGTAAGAACCCAGGTTTAGTACGCAGGACTACCTTGTCTGAATGAAAAATCAGATAAGGAGAATCAGAATGTAAGGCAGATAACTCAGAGACTCTTCGAGCCGAGGAAATAGCCATCAAAAACAGAACTTTCCAAGATAACAACTTGATATCAATGGAATGAAGGGGTTCAAATGGAACGCCTTGAAGAACATTAAGAACTAAGTTTAAGCTCCACGGCGGAGCAACAGACTTAAACACAGGCTTAATCCTAGTCAAAGCCTGACAGAAAGCCTGAACATCTGGAACTTCAGCCAGACGTTTGTGTAGAAGAATAGACAGAGCAGAAATCTGTCCCTTTAACGAACTAGTAGATAAGCCCTTTTCCAAACCCTCTTGTAGAAAGGACAATATCCTAGGAATCCTAACCTTACTCCATGAGTAACTCTTGGATTCGCACCAACGTAAATATTTACGCCATATTTTATGGTAAATTTTTCTGGTAACAGGCTTCCTAGCCTGTATTAAGGTATCAATAACCGACTCCGAGAAACCACGCTTTGATAGAATCAAGCGTTCAATCTCCATGCAGTCAGCCTCAGAGAAATTAGATTTGGATGTTTGAAAGGACCCTGAATTAGAAGGTCCTGTCTCAGAGGCAGAGACCACGGTGGACAGGACGACATGTCCACTAGGTCTGCATACCAGGTCCTGCGTGGCCACGCAGGCACTATCAGAATCACCGAAGCTCTCTCCTGTTTGATCTTGGCAATCAAACGAGGAAGCATTGGGAATGGTGGAAACACATAAGCCATGTTGAAGACCCAAGGGGCTGTCAGAGCATCTATCAGCACCGCTCCCGGGTCCCTGGACCTGGATCCGTAACAAGGAAGCTTGGCGTTCTGACGAGACGCCATGAGATCCAGATCTGGTTTGCCCCAACGACGAATCAGTTGAGCAAAGACCTCCGGATGGAGCTCCCACTCTCCCGGATGAAAAGTCTGGCGACTTAGAAAATCCGCCTCCCAGTTCTCCACGCCTGGGATGTAGATCGCTGACAGGTGGCAAGAGTGAGACTCTGCCCAGCGAATTATCTTTGAGACTTCCAACATCGCTAGGGAACTTCTGGTTCCCCCTTGATGGTTGATGTAAGCCACAGTCGTGATGTTGTCCGACTGAAATCTGATGAACCTCAGAGTTGCTAACTGAGGCCAAGCTAGGAGAGCATTGAATATTGCTCTTAACTCCAGAATATTTATTGGGAGGAGTTTCTCCTCCTGAGTCCATAATCCCTGAGCTTTCAGGGAATTCCAGACTGCTCCCCAGCCTAGAAGGCTGGCGTCTGTTGTTACAATCGTCCAATCTGGCCTGCGAAAGGTCATCCCCTTGGACAGATGTGGCCGAGAGAGCCACCATAGAAGAGAATCTCTGGTCTTTTGATCCAGATTTAGTAGGGGGGACAAATCTGAGTAATCCCCGTTCCACTGACTTAGCATGCACAATTGCAGCGATCTGAGATGCAGTCGCGCAAATGGTACTATGTCCATTGCCGCTACCATTAAGCCAATTACTTCCATGCACTGAGCTACTGACGGGTGTGGAATGGAGTGAAGGACACGGCAAGCATTTCGAAATTTTAATAACCTGGCCTCTGTCAGGTAAATTTTCATCTCTACAGAATCTATAAGAGTCCCTAGAAAGGGAACTCTTGTAAGTGGTAATAGAGAACTCTTTTCCACGTTCACCTTCCACCCATGCGACCTCAGAAATGCCAGAACTATCTCTGTATGAGACTTGGCAGTTTGAAAACTTGACGCTTATATCAGAATGTCGTCTAGGTACGGAGTCACCGCTATGCTTCGCGGTCTTAGTACCGCCAGAAGTGATCCCAGAATTTTTGTAAAGATTCTTGGGGCCGTAGCTAATCCGAAGGGAAGAGCTACAAACTGGTAATGCCTGTCTAGGAAGGCAAATCTCAGATACCGGTAATGGTCCTTGTGAATCGGTATGTGAAGGTAGGCATCCTTTAAGTCCACCGTGGTCATGTACTGACCCTCTTGGATCATGGGAAGGATGGTTCGAATAGTTTCCATTTTGAATGATGGAACTCTTAGAAATTTGTTTAGGATTTTTAAGTCCAAGATTGGTCTGAAGGTTCCCTCTTTTTTGGGAACCACAAATAGATTTGAATAGAATCCCTGCCCGTGTTCCGTCCGCGGAAGTGGGTGGATTACCCCCATTAGTAAGAGGTCTTGTACACAGCTTAGAAACGCCTCTTTCTTTGTTTGGTTTGCTGATAACCTTGAAAGATGAAATCTCCCCCGTGGAGGAGAAGTTTTGAAGTCCAGGAGATATCCCTGAGATATGATCTCCAACGCCCAGGGATCCTGGACATCTCTTGCCCAAGCCTGGGCAAAGAGAGAAAGTCTGCCCCCCACTAGATCCGTTTCCGGATAGGGGGCCCTCTCTTCATGCTGTCTTGGGGGCAGCAGCAGGTTTCTTGGCCTGCTTGCCCCTGTTCCAGGACTGGTTAACTTTCCAGCCCTGCCTGTAACGAGCAACAGCTCCTTCCTGTTTTGGAGCGGAGGAAGTTGATGCTGCTCCTGCCTTGAAGCTACGAAAGGCACGAAAATTAGACTGTTTGGCCTTTGATTTGGCCCTGTCCAGAGGTAGAGCATGGCCCTTACCTCCTGTAATGTCAGCAATAATTTCTTTCAAGCCGGGCCCGAATAAGGTCTGCCCTTTGAAAGGAATATTAAGCAATTTGGATTTAGAAGTCACGTCAGCTGACCAGGATTTAAGCCACAGCGCTCTGCGCGCTTGAATGGCGAATCCGGAGTTCTTAGCCGTAAGTTTGGTTAAGTGTACGACGGCATCAGAAACAAATGAGTTAGCTAGCTTAAGGGTTTTAAGCTTGTTCATAATTTCATCCAATGGAGCTGTGCGAATCTTCTCTTCCAGAGACTCAAACCAGAATGCCGCCGCAGCAGTAACAGGCGCAATGCATGCAAGGGGTTGTAATATAAAACCTTGTTGAACAAACATTTTCTTAAGGTAACCCTCTAACTTTTTATCCATTGGATCTGAAAAAGCACAGCGCTTAGCCAAAGTAGAAACTGCTCCCTCCACCTTAGGGACCGTCTGCCATAAGTCCCGTGTGGTGGCGTCTATTGGAAACATTTTTCTAAATATAGGAGGTGGTGAAAAGGGCACACCGAGTCTATCCCACTCCTTGTTAACAATTTCTGTAAGCCTTTTAGGTATAGGAAAAACGTCAGTACACACCGGTACCGCAAAATATTTATCCAGCCTACATACTTTCTCTGGAATTGCAACCGTGTTACAATCATTCAGAGCCGCTAATACCTCCCCTAGCAATACGCGGAGGTTCTCAAGCTTAAATTTAAAATTTGAAATCTCTGAATCCAGTTTACCCGGATCAGACCCGTCACCCACAGAATGAAGCTCTCCGTCCTCATGTTCTGCAAATTGTGACGCAGTATTATTTAGACAGTACTTCTGTCATAACACTAGCCATGTCTTGCAAAGTGATTTGTATGGGCCGCCCTGATGTACTTGGCGCCACAATATCACGCACCTCCTGAGCGGGAGGCGAAGGTACTGACACGTGAGGAGAGTTAGTCGGCATAACTTCCCCCTCGTTGTCTGGTGATAATTTCTTAACATATAAAGTTTGACTTTTATTTAAAGTGACATCTATACATTGAGTGCACAAATTTCTATTGGGCTCCACATTGGCCTTTAAACATAGTGAACAAAGAGATTCATCTGAGTCAGACATGTTTAAACAAACTAGCAATGAGACTAGCAAACTTGGAAATACTTTTCAAAATTAATTTACAAGCAATATAAAAAACGTTACTGTGCCTTTAAGAAGCACAGAAAAACTAACACAGTTGAAATAACAATGATCAAAAATAGTTATAGCAACCAAATTTTCACAGTAAATGTATTAAGTTAGCAAAGGATTGCACCCACCAGCAAATGGATGATTAACCCCTTAGTACCCAAAAACGGATAACAATCATATAATTAACGTTTTTCTCACAGTCAAATACACTGTCACAGGACTACTGTGACTGATTACCTCCCTCAAAATGGATTTTGAAGACCCCTGAGCTCTCTAGAGACAATCTGGATCATGGAGGATGAAGTAGACAGATTGTGACTGAATTTTTACTGTGTAAAAAAGCGCTAAAATAGGCCCCTCCCACTCATATTACAACAGTGGGGAAGCTCAGAAACTGTTTCTATGCAGAAAACAAAAATGGCCATGTGGTAAAAATCATGCCCTAATAAGTTTTATCACCAAGTACCTCACAAAAAACGATTAACATGCCAGTAAAACGTTTTAAACATACATTTAAAAGTTATGTATTATTATTTACAAGCCTGCTACCAGTTGCTTTTACTGCAGTTAAGGCTCATACATTATTTCAGTATTAACAGTATTTTCAGAGTCAATTCCATTCCTTAGAAAATACATTCAGTGCACACACACTCATCAGCCTAATACCAGTCGCTATCACTGCATTTAAGGCTGAACTTACTTTACAATGGTATCAGCAGTATTTTCTCAGTCAATTCCATTGCTCAGAAAATAAATTACTGCGCATACCTCATTTGTTGCAGGGGAGCCCTGCATGCTATTCCCCTTCTCTGAAGTTACCTCACGCCTCAGATGAGAAACAGCCAGTGGATCTTAGTTACGTCTGCTAAGACCATAGAAAAAAACCCAGGCAGATTCTTCTTCTAATGCTGCCTGAGAATAAACAGCACACTCCGGTGCCATTTAAAAATAAACTTTTGATTGTAGAAATAAACTAAGTTAAAAAAAACACCACAGATCTCTCACAGCTTCCTTTTTAGATAGGCTGCAAGAGAATGACTGAGTATGATAGGTGAGGGGAGGAGCTATATAGCAAGCTCTGCTGGGTAATTCTCTTGCAGTTTCCTGTTAGGAAGAGAAATATTCCATAAGTAATGGATGACCCGTGGACTGACTACACTTAACAGGAGAAAAGAACGTTTCTGCCTCAATAAAACGTTATTAATATGTGCCATATTACAAGGAAACATAGCTGCTAATCTTAACTTTTACAGACATGCAGAAACATGAACGCCGCCCAGTTCACAGCCGGAGAAAAAGGCAGGTTCACGTATATAGATGCAACAAAGCTAAAAATGGCGCCACTCAGATTCTACAGAGAAGAAAGGCGGGGGCCATGAATCGGCAAGGAAAGGAAGCTCTTCATTCTGCCGAGTAGATTTAGCAAGATGTCCAGCGTCAAGCTCTGCCAATATAATATGTTCCTAAGGAGAACACCTGACTAGCCCCATAGTAATGGCGCCACTCTCCGAGCAGTCCCCGCCATTGTACACATACTCTGAAAGACCTAGAGGGCTTGCAAAAAAACAATAGTTCAGCCCTAGATGTAGAAAAAAAACACAAAGGCACAAATACTGAATTAGGGAAGGATGAACCCCTAATGAGCATCAGAACTCGAAAAAACAATACTAAAATTCTCTAGATACGAATTCTTATCTCCTGAGAATTAAAAACTTAAGGTTTTGCTAGAGAAATTTGGATTTGGTTTTTCCTACCCTAAGGTTAAAAATCAGATCTGAGCCACCAATAGGGGATTAACCCTTTCCTCCGTGAAATAAGTTAACCCTTAAGTATCCATAACCACATGCAATATAGTGTCTGCTCACTGCCATTAAACAGCCTCCATTAAGGATTTTTTGTCCCGACTTAAGTGCCGAGAATCTTTAACCCTTTCAGTGCCAGCCTCCTAGCCCCAGAAGACAAAAAGGTACTTACCTGCACATCTAGCTGTCCGGCAGGAAAACCGCTCACACAGTATGAAAGGATGTCACTCCTTACAGAGACCTGTGAAAAAAGAAAGAACGTACTCTGGCTTTCTATACCAGGGCAGAAACATGTTAGAAAGACGCAGCGAAGCCCACTTCACAAGTTCCTAACTGCCTAAGAGCCACCACTGCCCTACTGAAGATATTAACGTGAAGTACGGCTAGACCCAATCTTGAGGTCAGAGCAAACCTACTCTGGCTTTCAAAATAATAAAATCTTGATTGAAGTGAAATAAATCTAATCTTCTTCAGACACCAAAACTTTACCTCCTCCATGCACCGAAGGCAAAGAGAATGACTAGGGGTGGTGGGAAGGGAAATGATACTTAACAGCTTTGCTATGGTGCTCTTTGCCTCCTCCTGCTGGCCAGGAGTGGTATTCCCCAACAGTAATTGATGAAGCCATTGACTCACCATATCTTAGGAAAGAAATTAGATATGCCGGATTTCCCTGATACTATAGAGCCTTATGCAATATGATATCCCTATCTGGAAGTCAGACAAACTGCTTTGGTTTAATACAGCTACCTAAGCCCCCTTTTTTTTGTACAAGTCCCCATACCTATCTCTCACTGTCCTGACGGATATTTTCTCTCCCCATATGTGTGTGACATGACTTCAGACATTTGTTTCTTAGATGTAATGATATTGGTATGGTATAGCATATCTGAGCTGCTTTTTGTCTCTATTTTCCTTATTTATGCATCAGAAATTGGAAGCCCATCTCTTCTCACTATTTGTTAGGTAACCTTAGCTCTCTTCATGAAGATATATATCTGTATTTTCCCTACCGCCAGCAAAAACATAATTTATGCTTACCTGATAAATTCCTTTCTTCTGTAGTGTGATCAGTCCACGGGTCATCATTACTTCTGGGATATTACTCCTCCCCAACAGGAAGTGCAAGAGGATTCACCCAGCAGAGCTGCATATAGCTCCTCCCCTCTACGTCACTCCCAGTCATTCGACCAAGGACCAACGAGAAAGGAAAAGCCAAGGGTGAAGTGGTGACTGGAGTATAAATTAAAAAATATTTACCTGCCTTAACAACAGGGCGGGCCGTGGACTGATCACACTACAGAAGAAAGGAATTTATCAGGTAAGCATAAATTATGTTTTCTTCTGTTAAGTGTGATCAGTCCACGGGTCATCATTACTTCTGGGATACCAATACCAAAGCAAAAGTACACGGATGACGGGAGGGATAGGCAGGCTCTTTATACAGAAGGAACCACTGCCTGAAGAACCTTTCTCCCAAAAATAGCCTCCGATGAAGCAAAAGTGTCAAATTTGTAAAATTTGGAAAAAGTATGAAGCGAAGACCAAGTTGCAGCCTTGCAAATCTGTTCAACAGAGGCCTCATTCTTGAAGGCCCAAGTGGAAGCCACAGCTCTAGTAGAATGAGCTGTAATTCTTTCAGGAGGCTGCTGTCCAGCAGTCTCATAAGCTAAACGAATTATGCTACGAAGCCAAAAAGAAAGAGAGGTAGCGGAAGCTTTTTGACCTCTCCTCTGCCCAGAGTAAATGACAAACAGAGAAGACGTTTGTCGAAATTCCTTAGTTGTCGTTGGGTGCAAGAGAATGACTGGGAGTGACGTAGAGGGGAGGAGCTATATGCAGCTCTGCTGGGTGAATCCTCTTGCACTTCCTGTTGGGGAGGAGTAATATCCCAGAAGTAATGATGACCCGTGGACTGATCACACTTAACAGAAGAAAGGCAAACATTTGTGTTAATGGCATATGTTTAACAGATTAAATCATTTTACAGTTATCACATAGCGCATGACATAACTACATCATGAGTGACTTATTAAACTAGCATGCCTCTATAACTATACACCATTACACACGGGTCCAAGAGTAACCCATTATTATCTTAGGGGGCTCCTACTATTATAAAAATGGGGGTTTCACTTATATTTACCTAAACTTTGTTAGATTCATATGTAGGTAGATAACCATGTAAGTGCACAGTTATGACCTATGCTTTATTTTGTTTTAATATACTGTATGTACAGGTTACATGATGTTTATACTAGTCTTGTCTAGGATAATTTGATACAAGCTGATATCCCTCTCATTGACAGGCAGCAATACATATCACATTAACTATGCATATTTTATGGCGAAAAGAAGAGACAGCGCAACCCCACATCAAGGTAGTAGTTTCACAGCTTTATTCAACACACACAAGTATTGCACTTACAGACAGAATAAAAAAGTATCGCATTAATCCCTTCATAGGGAAGAAAAGGAAGCAGGTCCCAGTTCTCAGGAGTCTTTCCGGTCACAACTTTGGTGCAGCTGCTTCGATATTGCTTCCACACAGCCTTAGTATCTCAGAGCCGTTCTTGGCTCCGCCCCCAACGCGTTTCGTCTGCGCTCTCCAGACTTTCTCAAGAGGAAAATGATGATGTGTAGCACGCTCCCATGCGTCGCTATTTACATCCACTAATCGCTTTTGATTGGTCAATCACTGTCCTATCCAATAGTGGTATCCTGACAGGCCTCTCTTCAGTAAAGGCAAAAGATCCGTTTCATGCAGAAAATACTTAAAGTCTTTCTTTAAAATAGCATAGTACATTTGGGTCTTATAAAAGAATAAACGTTAAAACATTAAAAGTAAATTCATAAACATAATAAATATCAACATTATATTCAACTTCATAATACAAAATTAGCATAATAAAAAGCAAATAATTTGCATACTAAAACAGGAGAATTAATACTTGCATAAGAGAATTCATATCTAATATATATTCTTCATAAGAAACCTATATAGTTTAGAGAAGAGTAATCCGAATTCATTCACACTAAATATTTTTCTCAAAGGGACCTATATTGCAAAAGAAGGAAGAAATAATACAATACAAATTTGTTCAGTAATCCATTGCAAATTAATTGCTATTCCAAAGAACAAAAAAGTACTAATTTTAAAACATAAAAGCTTGTAAGTCTATATCGACATTTAACCCTTTTGGGGCCATACAATTTAGCAAATGAATCCATTTGGTTTCACATTTTCTAAGGTGCATTAACCTCTGCTGTTCATTACCCACTGACTGTGGTATAGTCTCTAGGATTTTCACTTTGAGGTTGTTTGGATTTTTGTTGTGTACCCTCCTAAAGTGTTCAGATACACTATGGTTTTCATATCCCTTTGTTATGTTCTCTATGTGTTCATATATGCGGCAGCCCAACCGTATAGAAGAGAGTAATCCAAATACAGAAGTAAAACCTATACCCCAAAAAACTAGTGTTATTCATAATAATAATCATAATAAGGGAAATGGGGATAAGGCAGGTAAGAGGAGTGATTATGGAGTAGAGACCCAGAACCGATTTCAGGCTCTAGGTGAATCACCCCTACCACCCAGATGGAATGAACAGGGTGCTAAACCTAAACCTTATGTTCACTTTAGAAAAGAACCGAACAATTATGTACATAGAGAACAACAGCATATTAAACATAATAATAATCCCCATGCATATGTATCTCCTTCTGCTCCCTCATCTTCCTCTTCTTCTTTTTTATGGAGAGACAGGCCTCAACAAACTTGGCCGCAGAAATCCCAATACAATTACAATCAACAGGAGAGGCAGTGGGACCAATATCCGAACTATCACCCACAAGAGAAGAGAGAGGAGAGAAGACAGGGCACAAAAAGAAGGTGGGAACAAGACGAGGATCCAGAGCAGGGATACGAGTTAGAGAATGTAAGATCAAGAGGCAGGTATTAGACCAGGAGAAAAAAGATGTGTTTAACTTATCAAAGAGAATTTTATCAACAAGTGAATATAAGCTATTAGGTAAAGGACTAAAATTTGCTCCTCAGAGCACGCCCAATAGCTTTGAAATATTTATAGATTTACAGAAATATATTCGCAAGCTTACTTTACAGCGTTATTTCTTAAATATTGATTCTAGAGAAGAAAGAAAGGGTGTAACCGTACCTCAATTAGGTGAGCAGGAAATTGAAGTTCTGAATGCACTAGTTAGCTTAAATGAAGAAAGTTTATCTAATACACAAACCTTAGAGGGGCAACAAGTAGAGGATGAGTTCCTCAACATGAGTGTATATGAGGAAGAAATTCCTATTAGACATAGTAACTTTAAAAAACAGTCGAGTTTTAACCCTATTTTTGCACAAGGTAATTATATTCCTGTCTTTAATGAGTTAGTAAAAGAAGAATTTAGGAATTACTTTGAAACGCTGAAAAAGAAAGAAAACTATAAATATAGGGACAATTTAACTCAGCAAGAAAGAAAGGCTTTAGATGAACTCAAATCTGATTTAACTATTAATATGAGACAGGCAGACAAGGGAGGAGGGATTGTTATCCAGGATCGAGATACATATATTAAGGAGGCATATAGACTTTTAAATTGCACAAGAACATATAAGAAACTCGATAAAGATCCCTCCTCCCAATATAGTTTAGAGCTACATGCCTTTGTATTGAAAGGAAGAGAAGATAGTATACTGACTACTGAGGAAGCCAATTTTATTTTGATTTCTTGTCCTTCGGTACCTTTATTTTACCATCTACCGAAGGTACACAAGGACAAAATAAACCCACCCGGGAGACCTATAGTCTCCGGGGTGGGGTCTTTAACTAGTAATCTTTCCAGTTACCTTGATTGGTTCCTACAGCCAACTGTTAGGAAAACTAGATCATACTTAAAAGATACGACCCAGACGATCAAACTATTTGAAGGTATTACATGGGATGATAGTTTGTTATGGATATCCTGTGATATCACTTCATTGTACACAAATATCCCACATTTAGAGGGAGTGAAAGCCTTTGAGGAGTTCTTTGATAAATTTAGTGATTTACCACTACATTTAGCCAGAGGGATTGAATTTATCTTATTCCACAATTTCTTCTCTTTCGAGAAAAAGTTTTATCAGCAGATACAAGGAACGGCCATGGGTACGCCCATGGCACCTTCCTATGCCAACATTTATATGGCTGCTTTCGAGGAGAGGTACGTGTGGAATAATAATCCATACAATGAGAATGTCATGATGTATCGGCGCTACATCGATGACATCCTCATTGTGTGGAAAGGTAGTGACATTAAAGCAATGAAATTCATCAGCCATCTTAATAGTAACAACTTTAATCTGGAATTTACAAGCAAAATGCATAGGAGTTAAATAGAATTTTTGGACTTATGCCTTTTCGTTGATCCAATCACCAACAAATCAGCAGTCAAGAATTACAAAAAAGAAGTAGATAGTAACGGATTTTTAAATGCAGGAAGTGGTCACTTGCCCCAATGGAAAAGGAATATACCTTACAGCCAATTTCTTAGGATCCGTAGAAACTGCACCAACATAAGTGACTTTGATATAGAAGCTGATCAGTTAGAAGATAAATTTCTAATGAAAGGGTATGATAATGGCCTAATACAGAAAGCAAGAACAGAGAGTAGGAACAAAAATAGAGAGGATCTTCTGCTTAGTACTGATGAAAAACAAGTTGGTATGAAAACCCAGAATGAGGACAGAAAATGGGGAGCAAAATTTATAACTACATACAATTTAGGTGCCAACTTTATTAAAACTACACTTAAAAAACATTGGAGTATCCTTCAGGCTGACCCTGTGTTAGGACCCCATTTGGAGCCTTACCCGGTAACTATATTTAAGAAAAACAAAAGCATTAAAAACATTCTAGCCCCATCAAAACTGAGAGAAATAAAAAATACAAAGAAAGGGACCCTCTCTGATTGGCGTACTAATAAGGGGGAAACCTTCAAATGTGGTAGACTTAACTGTTGCATGTGTAACCTCATTAGTAAGGGTGATAATGTTTATAATTGGGATCACTCTAAAGAATTTAAAATTAAAGGTAGAGCTTCATGTGTGTCCATATATGCGGTGTATTATCTCATGTGTGAGTGCAATTTGATTTACGTGGGAAGAACGAAAAGGAAAGTCAAACGCCGCATATATGAACACATAGAGAACATAACAAAGGGATATGAAAACCATAGTGTATCTGAACACTTTAGGAGGGTACACAACAAAAATCCAAACAACCTCAAAGTGAAAATCCTAGAGACTATACCACAGTCAGTGGGTAATGAACAGCAGAGGTTAATGCACCTTAGAAAATGTGAAACCAAATGGATTCATTTGCTAAATTGTATGGCCCCAAAAGGGTTAAATGTCGATATAGACTTACAAGCTTTTATGTTTTAAAATTAGTACTTTTTTGTTCTTTGGAATAGCAATTAATTTGCAATGGATTACTGAACAAATTTGTATTGTATTATTTCTTCCTTCTTTTGCAATATAGGTCCCTTTAAGAAAAATATTTAGTGTGAATGAATTCGGATTACTCTTCTCTAAACTATATAGGTTTCTTATGAAGAATATATATTAGATATGAATTCTCTTATGTAAGTATTAATTCTCCTGTTTTAGTATGCAAATTATTTGCTTTTTATTATGCTAATTTTTTATTATGAAGTTGAATATAATGTTGATATTTATTATGTTTATGAATTTACTTTTAATGTTTTAACGTTTATGCTTTTATAAGACCCAAATGGACTATGCTATTTTAAAGAAAGACTAAGTATTTTCTGCATGAAACGGATCTTTTGCCTTTACTGAAGAGAGGCCTGTCAGGATACCACTATTGGATAGGACAGTGATTGACCAATCAAAAGCGATTAGTGGATGTAAAAAGCGACGCATGGGAGCGTGCTACACATCATCATTTTCCTCTTGATAAAGTCTGGAGAGCGCAGACGAAACGTGTTGGGGCGGAGCCAAGAACGGCTCTGAGAAAGCAATATCGAAGCAGCTGCACCAAAGTTGTGATCGGAAAGACTCCTGAGAACTGGGACCTGCTTCCTTTTCTTCCCTATGAAGGGATTAATGCGATATTTTTTTATTCTGTCTGTAAGTGCAATACTTGTGTGTGTTGAATAAACCTGTGAAACTACTACCTTGATGTGGGGTTGCGCTGTCTCTTCTTTTCGCCATAGGATTTACACATAAAGAGAGAGTTTTGGAAGCAAGCCTCTGGAAATAGCTGCACCCCACGATCGAAAGTTAGTGAACAGGAGCTGGTAATATTCATTTCTGTGAACATTCCTAAGGACATTCCCCTGCAGTGGGTAATATCAATTCAGAAAGATCATCTGTGCTTTTTATTTTTTGCTCTTTTTAGTCGTGATCATTTTATATATGTATTTTTATTAAGTTGTGTGTGTATTTCTTACTTAATATTTTATCTGCTGAATTATCTGGTTGTTTATTTATTTAACTATTTATAACCATTTTTTATCTACTCTAATATCCTATACCCACTACTCCATTTAGTAGCGCTGTTAATACTTCTAGTGTGGTGTGTTAACTATGCATATTTACCCAGAAAATTGATTGACTAGCAACTACTAGTGTCAGATCCTGCATTGTCCTGTACCCATAGTGTAACTGACTGTGTACACTAATTCCTGGATTTGTATCCACTTTGTTCGCCTGCTATTTTAATGCAAGGCCATGTTATGTTTGATGTTACTTCTAAATACCTCAATAAAAAGATTTAAAAACCCCCAAAAAGACTCCTTTGATATAAACTCTTCACTAGATTTAGAGCGTTGCCTGATTAAGGCCTTTCCTACCCAATACAGGGCTAGATTACGAGTTGAGCAGAAAATATTGCTTCCGCCAAAGATATTTGCATTCAACTTAGTAATACAAGCGCACACAAAATGTGCACTGGTATTACAAGTGAGGTGCAATGCGAATGGGCTGACCTCTGGTTAATTTGAGCGCTAAATGAACGGCAAGCTCAAATTTGCCCGTATGTGGGCGTGCAATAAGTGCTCCACTTGCAATCTAGCCTATAGTAATTTAAGAAAATAGACTGCTTCAACTCAGTAGAAAAACATAATTTATGCTTACCTGATAAATTTATTTCTCTTGTAGTGTGTTCAGTCCACGGGTCATCCATTACTTATGGGATATATTCTCCTTCCCAACAGGAAGTTGCAAGAGGATCACCCAAGCAGAGCTGCTATATAGCTCCTCCCCTCACATGTCATATCCAGTCATTCGACCGAAACAAGACGAGAAAGGAGAAACTATAGGGTGCAGTGGTGACTGGAGTTTTAATTAAAATTTAGAACTGCCTCAAAAAAGACAGGGCGGGCCGTGGACTGAACACACTACAAGAGAAATAAATTTATCAGGTAAGCATAAATTATGTTTTCTCTTGTTAAGTGTGTTCAGTCCACGGGTCATCCATTACTTATGGGATACCAATACCAAAGCTAAAGTACACGGATGATGGGAGGGACAAGGCAGGAACTTTAAACAGAAGGAACCACTGCCTGTAGAACCTTTCTCCCACAAACAGCCTCCGAAGAAGCAAAAGTGTCAAATTTGTAAAATTTTGAAAAGGTATGAAGAGAAGACCAAGTTGCAGCCTTGCAAATCTGTTCAACAGAGGCCTCATTCTTAAAGGCCCAGGTGGAAGCCACAGCTCTAGTGGAATGAGCTGTAATTCTTTCAGGGGGCTGCTGTCCAGCAGTCTCATAGGCTAAACGTATGATGCTACGAAGCCAAAAAGAGAGAGAGGTGGCCGAAGCCTTTTGACCTCTCCTCTGTCCAGAATAAACGACAAACAGAGAAGAAGTTTGCCGAAAATCTTTAGTTGCCTGTAAGTAGAACTTCAGGGCACGGACTACGTCCAGATTATGCAAAAGACGTTACTTCTTTGAAGAAGGATTAGGACATAATGATGGAACAACAATCTCTTGATTGATATTCCTGTTAGAAACTACCTTAGGTAAAAACCCAGGTTTAGTACGCAAAACTACCTTGTCTGAATGAAAAATCAGATAAGGAGAATCACAATGTAAGGCAGATAACTCAGAGACTCTTCGAGCCGAGGAAATAGCCATCAAAAACAGAACTTTCCAAGATAACAGCTTAATATCAATGGAATGAAGGGGTTCAAACGGAACGCCTTGGTGAACTTTAAGAACTAAGTTTAAGCTCCACGGCGGAGCAACAGTCTTAAACACAGGCTTAATCCTAGCTAAAGCCTGACAAAAAGCCTGAACATCTGGAACTTCTGCCAGACGTTTGTGTAAAAGAATAGACAGAGCAGAAATCTGTCCCTTTAACGAACTAGCGGATAAACCCTTTTCTAAACCCTCTTGTAGAAAAGACAATATCCTAGGAATCCTAAACTTACTCCATGAGTAACTCTTGGATTCACACCAATATAAATATTTACGCCATATCTTATGGTAAATTTTTCTGGTAACAGGTTTCCGAGCCTGTATTAATGTATCAATAACCGACTCCGAGAAACCACGCTTTGATAGAATCAAGCGTTCAATCTCCATGCAATCAGCCTCAGAGAAATTAGGCTTGGATGGTTGAAAGGACCCTGAATTAGAAGGTCCTGCCTCAGAGGCAGAGACCATGGTGGACAGGACGACATGTCCACTAGGTCTGCATACCAGGTCCTGCGTGGCCACGCAGGCGCTATCAGGATCACCGATGCTCTCTCCTGTTTGATCTTGGCAATCAGTCGAGGCAGCAACGGAAACGGTGGAAACACATAAGCGATGTTGAAAACCCAAGGGGCTGCTAGTGCATCTATCAGCACCGCTCCCGGGTCCCTGGACCTGGATCCGTAACAAGGAAGCTTGGTGTTCTGGCGAGATGCCATGAGATCCAGTTCCGGTTCGCCCCAACGAAGAATCAGTTGAGCAAATACCTCCGGGTGAAGTTCCGACTCCCCCGGATGAAAGGTCTGGCGACTTAGAAAGTCCGCCTCCCAGTTCTCCACGCCTGGGATGTAGATCGCTGACAGGTGGCAAGAGTGAGACTCTGCCCAGCGAATTATCTTCGAGACTTCTAACATCGCTAGGGAACTCCTGGTTCCCCCTTGATGGTTGATGTAAGCCACAGTCGTGATGTTGTCCGACTGAAATCTGATGAACCTCAGTGTTGCTAACTGAGGCCAAGCTAGAAGAGCATTGAATATTGCTCTTAATTCCAGAATGTTGATTGGGAGGAGTCTCTCCTCCTGAGTCCACAATCCCTGAGCTTTCAGGGAGTTCCAGACTGCGCCCCAGCCTAGTAGGCTGGCATCTGTTGTTACAATCGTCCAATCTGGCCTGCGAAAAGTCATTCCTTTGGACAGATGAACCCGAGACAACCACCAGAGAAGAGAATCTCTGGCCTCCTGGTCCAGATTTAGTAGAGGGGACAGATCTGAGTAATCCCCATTCCACTGACTTAGCATGCATAATTGCAGCGGTCTGAGATGCAGGCGCGCAAATGGCACTATGTCCATTGCCGCGACCATTAAGCCGATTACTTCCATGCACTGAGCTACTGATGGGCTTGGAATGGAATGAAGGACACGGCAAGCATTTAGAATTTTTGATAACCTGGACTCCGTCAGGTAAATCTTCATCTCTACAGAATCTATAAGAGTCCCTAGAAAGGGAACCCTTGTGAGTGGTAATAGAGAACTCTTTTCCATGTTCACTTTCCACCCATGCGACCTCAGAAATGCTAGAACTATCTCTGTATGAGACTTTGCATTTTGAAAACTTGACGCTTGTATCAGAATGTCGTCTAGGTACGGAGCCACCGCTATGCCTCGTGGTCTCAGTACCGCCAGAAGCGAGCCCAGAACCTTTGTAAAAATTCTCGGGGCCGTAGCTAACCCGAAGGGAAGAGCTACAAACTGGTAATGCCTGTCTAGAAAGGCAAACCTTAGGTACCGATAATGATCTTTGTGAATCGGTATGTGAAGGTAGGCATCCTTTAAGTCCACTGTGGTCATATACTGACCCTTTTGGATCATGGGTAGGATGGTTCGAATAGTTTCCATTTTGAACGATGGAACCCTTAGGAACTTGTTTAAGATCTTTAGGTCCAAGATTGGTCTGAAGGTTCCCTCTTTTTTGGGAACCACAAACAGATTTGAGTAAAAACCTTGCCCTTGTTCCGTCCGCCGAACTGGGTGGATCACTGCCATTACTAAGAGGTCTTGTACACATTGTAGAAATGCCTCTTTCTTTATTAGGTTTGTTGATAACCTTGACAGGTGAAATCTCCCTTGTGGAGGAGAAGCTTTGAAGTCCAGAAGGTATCCCTGAGATATGATCTCCAACGTCCAGGGATCCTGGACATCTCTTGCCCAAGCCTGGGCGAAGAGAGAAAGTCTGCCCCCCACTAGATCCGTTTCCGGATAGGGGGCCCTTTCTTCATGCTGTCTTAGGGGCAGAAGTAGGCTTTCTGGCCTGCTTGCCCTTGTTCCAGGACTGGTTGCCTTTCCAACCCTGTCTGTAACGAGCAGCAGTTCCTTCCTGTTTTGGAGCGGAGGAAGTTGATGCTGCTCCTGCCTTGAAATTACGAAAGGCACGAAAATTAGACTGTTTGGCCTTTGATTTGGCCCTGTCCTGAGGAAGGGTGTGACCCTTACCTCCAGTAATGTCAGCAATAATTTCTTTCAAGCCGGGCCCGAATAAGGTTTGCCCATTGAAAGGAATATTAAGCAATTTAGATTTATTAGTCACATCTGCTGACCAGGATTTAAGCCATAGCGCTCTGCGCGCCTGGATGGCGAATCCGGAGTTCTTAGCCGTTAGTTTGGTTAAATGCACAACGGCGTCCGAAACAAATGCATTAGCTAGCTTAAGTGCTTTAAGCTTGTTCATGATCTCATCCAATGGTGCTGTGCGAATAGCCTCTTCCAGAGACTCAAACCAGAATGCCACCGCAACAGTGACGGGCGCAATGCATGCAAGGGGCTGTAATATAAAACCTTGTTGAACAAACATTTTCTTAAGGTAACCTTCTAATTTTTTATCCATTGGATCTGAAAAAGCACAACTATCCTCCACCGGGATAGTGGTACGCTTAGCTAAAGTAGAAACTGCTCCCTCCACCTTAGGGACCGTCTGTCATAAGTCTCGTGTGGTAGCGTCTATTGGGAACATTTTTCTAAATATCGGAGGAGGGGAAAACAGAATTTATGTTTACCTGATAAATTACTTTCTCCAACGGTGTGTCCGGTCCACGGCGTCATCCTTACTTGTGGGATATTCTCCTCCCCAACAGGAAATGGCAAAGAGCCCAGCAAAGCTGGTCACATGATCCCTCCTAGGCTCCGCCTACCCCAGTCATTCGACCGACGTTAAGGAGGAATATTTGCATAGGAGAAACCATATGTTACCGTGGTGACTGTAGTTAAAGAAAATAAATTATCAGACCTGATTAAAAAAAAAAACCAGGGCGGGCCGTGGACCGGACACACCGTTGGAGAAAGTAATTTATCAGGTAAACATAAATTCTGTTTTCTCCAACATAGGTGTGTCCGGTCCACGGCGTCATCCTTACTTGTGGGAACCAATACCAAAGCTTTAGGACACGGATGAAGGGAGGGAGCAAATCAGGTCACCTAAATGGAAGGCACCACGGCTTGCAAAACCTTTCTCCCAAAAATAGCCTCGAAAGAAGCAAAAGTATCAAATTTGTAAAATTTAGAAAAAGTGTGCAGTGAAGACCAAGTCGCTGCCTTACATATCTGATCAACAGAAGCCTCGTTCTTGAAGGCCCATGTGGAAGCCACAGCCCTAGTGGAGTGAGCTGTGATTCTTTCAGGAGGCTGCCGTCCGGCAGTCTCATAAGCCAATCGGATAATGCTTTTAATCCAGAAGGAGAGAGAGGTAGAAGTTGCTTTTTGACCTCTCCGTTTACCAGAATAAACAACAAACAAAGACAAAGTTTGTCTGAAATCCTTAGTAGCTGCTAAGTAAAATTTGAGAGCACGAACTACATCCAAGTTGTGCAACAAACGTTCCTTCTTTGAAACTGGATTAGGACACAAAGAAGGCACAACTATCTCCTGGTTAATGTTTTTGTTAGAAACAACTTTTGGAAGAAAACCAGGTTTAGTACGCAAAACCACCTTATCTGCATGGAACACCAGATAAGGAGAAGAACACTGCAGAGCAGATAATTCTGAAACTCTTCTAGCAGAAGAAATTGCAACCAAAAACAAAACTTTCCAAGATAATAACAACGGAATGTAAGGGTTCAAACGGAACCCCCTAAAGAACTGAAAGAACTAGGTTGAGACTCCAAGGAGGAGTCAAAATTTTGTAAACAGGCTTGATTCTAACCAGAGCCTGAACAAAGGCTAGAACATCTGGCACAGCTGCCAGCTTTTTGTGAAGTAACACAGACAAGGCAGAAATCTGTCCTATCAAGGAACTTGCAGATAATCCTTTTTCCAATCCTTCTCGAAGGAAGGATAGACTCTTAGGAATCTTAACCTTGTCCCAAGGGAATCTAGCAGATTCACACCAACAGATATACCAAATTATGTGGTAATTTTTCTGGTTACAGGCTTTCAGGCCTGAACAAGAGTATTAATAACAGAATCTGAGAACCCTCGCTTTGATAAGATCAAGCGTTCAATCTCCAAGCAGTCAGCTGGAGTGGGTCGAACGGACCTAGAACAAGAAGGTCTCGTCTCAAAGGTAGCTTCCATGGTGGAGCCGATGACATATTCACCAGATCTGCATACCAAGTCCTGCGTGGCCACGCAGGAGCTATCAAAATCACCGACGCCCTCTCCTGATTGATCCTGGCTACCCGCCTGGGGATGAGAGGAAACGGCGGGAACACATAAGCTAGTTTGAAGGTCCAAGGTGCTACTAGTGCATCCACTAGAGCCGCCTTGGGATCCCTGGATCTGTACCCGTAGTAAGGAACTCTGAAGTTCTGACGAGAGGCCATCAGATCCATGTCTGGAATGCCCCACGGTTGAGTGACTTGGGCAAAGATTTCCGGATGGAGTTCCCACTCCCCCGGATGCAATGTCTGACGACTCAGAAAATCCGCTTCCCAATTTTCCACTCCTGGGATGTGGATAGCAGACAGGTGGCAGGAGTGAGACTCCGCCCATAGAATGATTTTGGTCACTTCTTCCATCGCTAGGGAACTCCTTGTTCCCCCCTGATGGTTGATGTATGAACTTGGCCCTCGCTAGCTGAGGCCAAGCTTTGAGAGCATTGAATATCGCTCTCAGTTCCAGAATATTTATCGGTAGAAGAGATTCTACCCGAGACCAAAGACCCTGAGCTTTCAGGGATCCCCAGACCGCGCCCCAGCCCATCAGACTGGCGTCGGTCGTGACAATGACCCACTCTGGTCTGCGGAAGGTCATCCCTTGTGACAGGTTGTCCAGGGACAGCCACCAACGGAATGAGTCTCTGGTCCTCTGATTTACTTGTATCTTCGGAGACAAGTCTGAATAGTCCCCATTCCACTGACTGAGCATGAACAGTTGTAATGGTCTTAGATGAATGCGCACAAAAGGAACTATGTCCATTGCCGCTACCATCAAACCTATCACTTCCATGCACTGCGCTATGGAAGGAAGAGGAACGGAATGAAGTATCCAACAAGAGTCTAGAAGTTTTGTTTTTCTGGCTTCTGTCAGAAAAATCCTCATTTCTAAGGAGTCTATTATAGTTCCCAAGAAGGGAACCCTCGTAGACGGAGATAGAGAACTCTTTTCCACGTTCACTTTCCATCCGTGAGATCTGAGAAAGGCCAGGACAATGTCCGTGTGAGCCTTTACTTGAGGAAGGGACGACGCTCGAATCAGAATGTCGTCCAAGTAAGGTACTACAGCAATGCCCCTTGGTCTTAGCACCGCCAGAAGGGACCCTAGTACCTATGAGAAAATCCTAGGAGCAGTGGCTAATCCGAAAGAAAACGCCACGAACTGGAAATGCTTGTCCAGGAATTCAACCTTAGGAACCGATGATGTTCCTTGTGGATAGGAATATGTAGATACGCATCCTTGAAATCCACCTTGGTCATGAATTGACCTTCCTGGATGGAAGGAAGGAGTGTTCGAATGGTTTCCATCTTGAACGATGGAACCTTGAGAAACTTGTTCAAGATCTTGAGATCTAAGATTGGTCTGAACGTTCCCTCTTTTTTGGGAACTATGAACAGATTGGAGTAGAACCCCATCCCTTGTTCTCCTAATGGAACAGGATGAATCACTCCCATTTTTAGCAGGTCTTCTACCCAATGTAAGAATGCCTGTCTTCTTATGTGGTCTGAAGACAACTGAGACCTGTGGAACCTCCCCCTTGGAGGAAGCCCCTTGAACTCCAGAGAATAACCTTGGGAGACTATTTCTAGCGCCCAAGGATCCAGAACATCTCTTGCCCCAGCCTGAGCGAAGAGAGAGAGTCTGCCCCCCACCAGATCCGGTCCCGGATCGGGGGCCCGCATTTCATGCTGTCTTGGTAGCAGTGGCAGGTTTCCTGGCCTGCTTTCCTTTGTTCCAGCCTTGCATAGGTCTCCAGGCTGGATTGGCTTGAGAAGTATTACCTTCCTGCTTAGAGGACGTAGCCCTTGGGGCTGATCCGTTTCTGCGAAAGGGACGAAACTTAGGTTTATTTTTGGTCTTGAAAAGACCTATCCTGAGGAAGGGCGTGGCCCTTGCCCCCAGTGATATCAGAGATAATCTCTTTCAAGTCAGGGCCAAAGAGTGTTTTCCCCTTGAAAGGAATGTCAAGCAATTTGTTCTTGGAAGACGCATCCGCTGCCCAAGATTTTAACCAAAGCGCTCTGCGCCACAATAGCAAACCCAGAATTTTTTCGCCGCTAACCTAGCCAATTGCAAGGTGGCGTCTAGGGTGAAAGAATTAGCCAATTTAAGAGCACGAATTCTGTCCATAATCTCCTCATAAGAAGAAGAATTACTAATAATCGCCTTTCCTAGCTCATCAAACTAGAAACACGCGGCTGCAGTGACAGGGACAATGCATGCAATTGGTTGTAGAAGGGAACCTTGCTGAACAAACATCTTTAGCAGACCTTCTAATTTTTTATCCATAGGATCTTGGAAAGCGCAACTATCTTCTATGGGTATAGTGGCGCGCTTGTGTAGAGTAGAAACCGCCCCCTCGACCTTGGGGACTGTCTGCCATCAGTCCTTTCTGGGGTCGACTATAGGAAAACAATTTTATAAATATGGGGGGAGGTACTAAAGGTATACCGGGCCTGTCCCATTCTTTACTAACAATGTACGCCACCCGCTTGGATATAGGAAAAGCTTCGGGGGGCCCCCTTTTCCATTTTACATAGTGGTTCTGGAATGACCAGATAATCACAATCATCCAAATTGGATAACACCTCCTTAAGCAGAGCGCGGAGATGTTCCAACTTAAATTTAAAAGTAATCACATCAGGTTCAGCTTGTTGAGAAATGTTTCCTGAATCTGAAATTTCTCCCTCAGACAAAACCTCCCTGGCCCCCTCAGACTGGTGTAGGGGCCCTTCAGAAACCATATCATCAGCGTTCTCATGCTCTACAGAATTTTCTAAAACAGAGCAGTCGCGCTTTCACTGATAAGTGGGCATATTGGCTAAAATGTTTTTGATAGAATTATCCATTACAGCCGTTAAATGTTGCATAGTAAGGAGTATTGGCGCACTAGATGTACTAGGGGCCTCCTGTATGGGCAAGACTGGTGTAGACGAAGGAGGGGATGATGCAGTACCATGCTTACTCCCCTCACTTGAGGAATCATCTTGGGCATCATTTTTACTAAATTTTTTTATGACATAAAATACATATAGTTAAATGAGAAGGAACCTTGGTTTCCCCACAGTCAGAACACAATCTATCTGGTAGTTCAGACATGTTAAGCAGGCATAAACTTGATAACAAAGCACAAAAAACGTTTTAAAATAAAACTGTTACTGTCACTTTAAATTTTAAACTAAACACACTTTATTACTGCAATTGCGAAAAAGTATGAAGGAATTGTTCAAAATTCACCAAAATTTCACCACAGTGTCTTAAAGCCTTAAAAGTATTGCACACCAAATTTGGAAGCTTTAACCCTTAAAATAACGGAACCGGAGCCGTTTTTATATTTAACCCCTTTACAGTCCCTGGAATCTGCTTTGCTGAGACCCAACCAAGCCCAAAGGGGAATACGATACCAAATGATGCCTTCAGAAAGACTTTTCTATGTATCAGAGCTCCACACACATGCAGCTGCATGCCATGCTGTCCTCAAAAACAAGTGCGCCATACCGGCGCGAAAATGAGGCTCTGACTATGATTAGGGAAAGCCCCTAAAGAATAAGGTGTCAAAAACAGTGCCTGCCGATATAATCATATCAAAATACCCAGAATAAATGATTCCTCAAGGCTAAATATGTGTTAATAAAGAATCGATTTAGCCCAGAAAAAGTCTACAGTCTTAATAAGCCCTTGTGAAGCCCTTATTTACTATCTTAATAAACATGGCTTACCGGATCCCATAGGGAAAATGACAGCTTCCAGCATTACATCGTCTTGTTAGAATGTGTCATACCTCAAGCAGTAAGAGACTGCACACTGTTCCCCCAACTGAAGTTAATTGCTCTCAACAGTCCTGTGTGGAACAGCCATGGATTTTAGTTACGGTGCTAAAATCATTTTCCTCATACAAACAGAAATCTTCATCTCTTTTCTGTTTCTGAGTAAATAGTACATACCAGCACTATTTTAAAATAACAAACTCTTGATTGAATAATAAAAACTACAGTTAAACACTAAAAAACTCTAAGCCATCTCCGTGGAGATGTTGCCTGTACAACGGCAAAGAGAATGACTGGGGTAGGCGGAGCCTAGGAGGGATCATGTGACCAGCTTTGCTGGGCTCTTTGCCATTTCCTGTTGGGGAGGAGAATATCCCACAAGTAAGGATGACGCCGTGGACCGGACACACCTATGTTGGAGAAAAGGGCACACCGGGTCTATCCTACTCCTTGCTAATAATCTCTGTAAGCCTTTTAGGTATAGGAAAAACGTCAGTACACACCGGTACCGCATAGTATTTATCCAGCCTACATAATTTCTCTGGGATTGCAACTGTGTCACAATCATTCAGAGCCGCTAACACCTCCCCTAGCAATACACGGAGGTTCTCAAGCTTAAATTTAAAATTTGAAATTTCTGAATCCGGTCTCCCTGGATCAGATCCGTCACCCACAGAATGAAGCTCTCCGTCCTCATGTTCTGCAAATTGTGATGCAGTATCGGACATGGCTCTCGTGTCATCAGCGCGCTCTGTCCTTAACCCAGAGCTATCGCGCTTGCCTCTTAACTCAGGCAATTTAGATAATACTTCTGTCATAACGTTAGCCATATCTTGCAAAGTGATTTGTAAGGGCCTTGATGTACTTGGCGCCACAATATCACGCACCTCCTGAGCGGGAGGCGAAGGTACTGACACGTGAGGAGAGTTAGGCGGCCTAACTTCCCCCTCGTTGTCTGGTGATAATTTCTTTACCGGTAAAGACTGACTTTTATTTAAAGTAACATCAATACAATTGGTACACATATTTCTATTGGGCTCCACATTGGCTTTTAAACATAATGAACAAGCAGATTCATCTGTATCAGACATGTTTAAACAGACTAGCAAGCTTGGAAAATACTTTCAATAAGTTTTCAAGCAATATAAAAAACGCTGCTGCGCTTTTAAACACACAAAAAAACTGTCACAGTTGAAATAACAATGAACTAATTCAGTTATAGCAATCAAATTTTTACACTATGAAATTAGCAGAGGATTGCACCCACTAGCAAAAGGATGATTAACCCCTTAATACCCAAAAACGGATAATCAATTTAACAGATAACGTTTTTATCACAGTCAAACACACTGTCACAGGTCTGCTGTGACTGATGACCTCCCTCAAAAATGAATTTTGAACACCCCTGAGCTCTCTGGAGACGTCCTGGATCAAGGAGGAAGAATCAGGAAGACTGTGATTGAATTTTAACTGCGCAACAAGGCGCTAAAAAAAGGCCCCTCCCACTCATATCACAACAGTGGGAGACCTGATATAACTGTTTCTATGCAGAAATATACGTTAGCCATGTGGAAAAAAATCATGCCCCAAAAGATTTATCACCAAAGTACCTCACAAAACGATTAACATGCCAGTAAACGTTTTAAAAACAAACATTTCAAATGTTATGTAAAGTTATCACTAAGCCTGCTACCAGTCGCTTCTACTGCAGTTAAGGCTCATACATTATTTCAGTATTAACAGTATTTTTTCAGTCAAATTCTATTCCCTAGAAAATAACTCTACTGCGCATACATTTACCAGCCTGATACCAGTCGCTACTACTGCATTTAAGGCTGTACTTACATCATATGGGTATCAGCAGTGTTTTCTTAGTCAATTCCATTCCTAGAAAATATTTTACTGCACATACCTCATCTGCAGGGGACCCCGCATGCTATTCCCTTTTCTGAAGTTACCCCACTCCTCAGAATGTGCGAGAACAGCCAGTGGATCTTAGTTACGTCTGCTAAGATCATAGAAAACGCAGGCAGATTCTTCTTCTAAATACTGCCTGAGAGAAAAAACAGCACACTCCGGTGCCATTTAAAATAACAAACTTTTGATTGAAGAATAATTAAGTAAAAAACTCCTAACTCCTCTCACGACCTCTTTCTTTGTTGAGAGTTGCAAGAGAATGACTGGGTATGACATGTGAGGGGAGGAGCTATATAGCAGCTCTGCTTGGGTGATCCTCTTGCAACTTCCTGTTGGGAAGGAGAATATATCCCATAAGTAATGGATGACCCGTGGACTGAACACACTTAACAAGAGAAATTAGATTTCTCTGCTGAAATATGGCCATAAAAAGTTTTAGTTAAAAATAGTTAAAATGAGAAACCTTAACTACCCCCAAAGCGATACTGCTTATCAGTTTAAAAGAAAATAACATTTAATACACTGATAGCACTGTTTATTTTTTTTATTAAATGTTTAATTTTCAGATTCCACATTACTGGAATATTGTATAATATCTTAAGAAAAAAAAAAAAAAAAAGATTGCACTTAATCCCTAAAAATTGTTTTACAATTAAATTACACATACTATTTCAGTATAAATAAATTAGTCTTGTTTTGTGCCCATGACAACCTAATTCATTTTTTAAACGAACACTGTGCATGTAAGCAGTCACCTCAATTAGGCAATGACATGATAGCATAAGCAGCTACAATAGGTTACAAATCAGTAGTCATATACAGGTTAACACACTCTTCCAGTGACTACAACAGCTATTGCATAAGACCTATGTTTATAGATCTATTAAATTATTTGTTTAAAAAAACAGAAACATGTTTCTGATATCAAATGGTAAAATCTAAAATAGTTTCACAACAAAGGTCAAAAGCACTTATGTTCAAGTAACTAGATTAATAGTTAGTGCAAAAATAATATTCAGTCCACAGAATGTTTATTGGTTGCTGAAGGATAACTGAATTCCCTTGTCAATTGGTTGCTGCAGGGTGATACTTCTGGAATTCCTTCATTAATTTCTTCTTTTTTTTCTCTGGAAGGGAACTGCTGATCTGCAGTATCTTAATTAAATGCTTTAGCTCACCTATTGTGTAGTAATACCGTTGACTTTCATATTCTTTCAGTGTGAGGCGTTGACAAAAGGTAAACCCTTTAACAGAGGAAGATGCAAACATTTAGGAGGGCTTTTAGACAACAATACCTGAGCAATGGTTTGTGTTGAGTTATACAATTTATATATATATAAAAAAAAAAAACACAAACCCCCCCACACAAGCATACAGGTACACAAGCATATTTACAACGGCATGCCAAACAAACATCTTTCTTTGCAAATAAATAAAAAACAAATTATGCTTACCTGATAATTTTCTTCAGATGGAATGAGTCCACAGCTGCATTCATTACTTTTTGGAATTCAGAACCTGGCCACCAGGAGGAGGCAAAGACACCCCAGACACAGGCTTAAATACCCCTCCCACTTCCATCATCCCCCAGTCATTCTGCCGAGGAACAAGGAACAGTAGAAGAAATATCAGGGTGAAAAAGTGCCAGAAGAACAAAAAACAGACACCCCAAAGAAAATACGGGTGGGGAGCTGTGGACTCTTTCCATCTGAAGAAAAGAAAATGATCAGGTAAGCATAATTTATGTTTTTCTTCATAAATGGAAAGAGTCCATAGCTGCATTCATTACTTTTGGGAAAACAATACCCAAGCTATAGAGGACACTCAATGCAAAAACGAGAGGGTACAAGAGGCAGCCCAACCTGAGGGCACCAAGCCTGAAAACCCCTACCTAACAAAATCCCGCTTCGTCCGAAGACGAGAACAACATTGAAAAAAAGGAAAAGGCCCAAGGACACTGACCGCAGATAGTCCACAAGCCTTGATAGAGACCGCAGGAACTAGACTTGACTGAGTCAACAGCCTCCATGAGACACCACAACTGAATACGAAGGTCCCCAAATCGTAAAAAGGTATCTCAGAATACCAAAATATTCATAAACAAAACCTCATGCAGCAAGCTCAGATAGCTCTGACGAACAACACCTGAAGCAAAAACCCTGCACGCTGCAGTCATCTAAAAATTACTCTGAAACTTAAATACTTGCAGGGCAAGCAGAAAGCAGCTGAAGATAGGATCCTTTAGATTGCTAAGTATCCACTAACCAGCAGAAAACGTTGCAGGCTATCTAAGAGCCGCCAGTCCTTCCCACAAATCTTGAACATGGAGAAAGGAGAAATCTCAAAAGGCTTACCTACCCCGAGGACAAATTTAGCAGAGAAACAGATCTCATATCCTGCTCCAACACCAGACCAGCTCAAGCGACAGACATATCTGATAGACAGGGGGGACAGAAAGACCCCAACCACAAGCCCCCAGGGAATGGATTAAGAAAAAGGGGGGACTCACCCACCCTAACAGAGCTCGGGTGCCAACCCAATCCGCTCCTCCAAAATAAGGCACTCCCAAGGAGAACCCCCTAGGACCTGGAACAGAGAAAAGTATAATAGATCCATAGGAAGACCTGTCACAGCTCTCTTAGACAGTCTCTACGTAGAGAGATCAAATTCCAACAGGTGGAACAGAGCCCACAGAGCAGCAGATGCGGCCCCTTACAGAATATAAGTAGGAAAAGAAATGCCCAACACTTGCTGCAATCAGGTGCACTGTCCAGGGGTCCTGCACATACCCCAGACGATAGCAAAGATACAAAGAGGAAGCAGCACCACTTGAAGAAATATCTAATGCTTATTTATTGGGACATCACAAAAAGCACAAAGTTTCGGTCTATCTGACCTTAATCATGTTGCATACACACATGCCCTAAAACACTCAACGAAAAAGAGTATCCAGACTCATCTCTCTACCCCTAGAGTAGTTTGTTTCCCATGTTTAGGATGCTGTAAATGTAATAATATCATTAAAGGGGACACTTTTGTACATCCACTGAATGGGAGAAAATTCAAGATACCAGGCTTTTTTACCTGTAATTCGGAGTACATTATATATCTTATCAAATGTCCCTGTTCCAAAATTTACATTGGAGAATCTACACGTAGGATAAGAGATAAAATAAATAAACACAAATCCAATATACGCTGTGGCAATCCCTGTCTCTAACCATTTTTTCAAACAGGTCATAGTATCTCCCAATTAAGATTCCAGATAATAGAACAAGTTAAGAGACCCAGATGTGGGTGGGGGGGGGGGGGGAGATAGACGAGGAATGCTTAGAGGTACAGAGACATTTTCGATTTAGACTCTCCAATCTTTGATCCCCCTAGGTATGAATAAGGAAATAGACTGAAATGTTGTTTTAAACTAACTAGGGATTTGTTCATATACACTGGTAGTTTTTTGAATGTTGTAGGTTGATATATACTGTTGGTTTTAATATATGAATATATTTTCTATATATGGAAATCTCTCTCTCTCTCTATGGTAAATTAATCTGTGTTTTGTTTTCTAGGTTCTTATGATTAGATGAATATGCCTTCTACCACTAGATGGAGCCGTGAGACCTTCAATTATTATATGGCAATGTTTATGATGTGGAACACCTGTATAGGTACCAGACTCCTCCCAATTTGGGTTTATAAAGAGTGTTTTAGGACGTGTGTATGCTACATGATTAAGGTCAAATAGACCGAAACGTTGTGCTTTTTGTGATGTCACAATAAATAAGTATTGAATATTTCTTCAAGTAGTGCTGCTTCCTCTTTGTATCTTTCCTTACAGAATATAAGCCACCTGATCCAACCTCCTACACACAGGACAGGACAATGACCCACCAGAGAGAGGAAAGCTTGTAAGGAAGACAAACTATCCCCTCAAAAGGGAAGGGCACAGATAACAGTGTACATGTCCACAAGACATGATTACGGCTTAACAGCCGAAACGCGTAAGCTTGCCTACCCTAGGTGCTTGTGTGCAACTTTTTATGCTGTTTTGGACCATCTGCTTTTAACTTTTTGACAATAAAGGATTTGTTTTTAATTTACCCTGCTGTTCAATCTCACAATTTTTCTATGGTGGAGTGATTACAGCCTGCTTGAGCGATACGGCACCCTGCCTCAAAGTCCTCTATCATATTGAGCTCATGGTTCGTGGGTTATACTTCTTTTCCTATGCTATCGTCTGTAAGCTGTACGTAACCCTGTGGTATTTCTCATTGGTGGATGCGGTTGTGACGCGAAGGTGACACGCCTCTAGATATCACGGATTGGATCCGAGGTGCACTACCAGTGAAGCCTGCTAGTGACGTACAGTCCGTTAGCGTGTATGCGACACGCCCCCACGCCTGGTCGTTGGGAATACGGAGATTACTACTCTGCACTACTACCGCAGCCTGGTTCTGCGGAAAGGTATACTGAGAATCAACGGACGATAGTGGATTCAACTTCTACTCTGAGATGCATTAGTAAGTTACCACGGACTCTTTATTTGGTGGTGAGACACCCATTGACTATCATTTAACGTGTGTGAATTGCAACAGAGTAAACATATATGAGGTTTACCCCCTATACCGGTGGACTGTCTAATACATTAGATATTGACCCTTTGGAGCAGAGGACTAATCATATGTTAGTGATTTCTCTTCCCACATTGTGCTCTTGTTTGGTTTATCACAAGACAGGAAGCCATAGTATGATCAAAACACGGACCAAATGAAAAAATCATCCAGACACCACTGTTGACCCAACAGAGAAAAAAACTCCACATGAAGAGGAGCACACTCCATCCAAAGGACAAGTCAGGCCATAAAGTTTATAACCAGTACCCAAAAGGTGGATGTGAACTCTGGCCTTCCTGCCTGCAAACCCAATGAGCTAGCCCCTATGTAGCAACAGAGTCTCTGAAAAAACGGGGTCGTCCCGAACCAGTACACAGGATCATAAGTCTCCAGACATCCAAGATGGATCCAAGACAAGAACCCTGGACCCAGAATCGTCCTAGAACGAACACCACCACCAGGGAACACAAGATACCCAGTCTTAAGCAATCAGACCTCACAGGGGATGAGAACTGGGAAACCCAGAGAACGGGTACAGGACTCACTCGTAATTCCCAGCCCAAAGGGAAGAGAACACCCTAAGCCGGAGGTCAACACCCCCCCTTGACCAACAAGGTGCTAGGCCGCAACAAAGTCACACAATTTCTCTAGAGCCCAAGGGCAACACTAAGAGAAATGAGAACAAGAACAGAGTCACCCGAAAGAGAGTGGAAAGAAAGGCTAGTCTCCATAATCCTTTCAGATTAACGTTCCAGAGGACCACACCCAAGGGAGAAGAATGCAAAGCATCTCAAACCCAGGCAGAAAAACATCCTCTTAGCAAAAAGCTTGGAAAAAAAAGACAACACCTCCTATCGCCCCTGATATGGAGACGACTAACTTCCGAAAGAAGACAGAGCCTCACGGCCTTCACTTCCTAATTAAGCAGCCAAAGCCGCCAGAAAAACGGATGAAGTTCAGAAAGTCTCAACCCAAAAGGAAGAGAACCTCTAAAAGGACACTTCCAAAGAGACCATGAAAGGCAAAACCGTAAGCATGGCGGTATGAAGGACCTAAATCCTCCAAGCCTCCAACCCACAACAGGAAGGAACACTCTAGTTCCTGGAAAAATCGGAAACGACTGAGCATGTCGCCTCAGATCTCAACGGAGTCCCGGACCACTAGATTAAAAGGCAAATGAGGACTGAACCAATCCCCCTTAGCAACCACGGACCCTCAAGTCCTCTCAGGATGCTAGTTGAAGCTTGTAAATAAAACAAGTAAACACAAACCCTATTGTGATCACTAGGCACCCTCACCAGACCAACCGGACATAAAAAGACGCCACGTGTCTCAACTAGGCCTCAAAGACCGAAGGATTTGTACACAGTCAGGACCAGCTTGAAACCGAGGGCCCCAGCACTGTCAAGGCCACATAGAGTCTCCCCCAAGATGGAGGGATAAAAAAAAGCCAGACAGACTCTTTTAAACAGTGCAACCTTAAAATTGCGAGTATCAATTCCAGAGAGAAAGTTCCCGAAGGAAACCTCACACCACAACATGAGCTTTAGACCAAATAAAAACCAGGAAGAATAGACAGACCCGCAGGACCAGCCCAACAGGGGTCCGAGACTTCCAAGCTCAGAACTGGAAAAGGATACCCAAACAACAAAGACTATAAGAAGATTACTTCATCCCCTTATATCTATGCAAAGAAGCCAGTCGAAGATTAAGACTGAGAATCCCCAGACCCATTAAGAGTGGGATCCTCCAGCAACGGCAAAAACATGCCTTAGTAGAACATAAAAGCGTGCCAGTCTATAACGAAAGGCACAACATACCTCCGCCAGAACAAAAGAAAACACCGACCTGAAGGTTGACCCCCTGAGGCCTCAGGGGCAGTCGCTCCCCCAGAGGGCTGAACTGGACCAGGCGATCCCACGCCTGACGAGCCCCAGCTAACGGTACACAGACAATATTGAAAGCACACTCCCGGGAGGTGCAGATGTGCCAACGCCAAAGATATTGCCATGTGGAGCCGTGTCGTAACCTCTGGTGGTAACAGGCCACACTCCATAGAAGGATAAGTAGCGTTTGGGTTACTTGCATGCGTAGTAAGAGTTGGTGGTAGGGAACTCGTCTCATGGGAAATTGTTCTTGCCGATTGGTGGATTAATTTAACCGACCAATAAACAAGTGCTGTCCAGAGTACTGAACCCAAAAAAACCTTAGATGCCCTTTTCAAATAAAGATAGCAAAAGAACGAAGAAAAAATGATAATAGGAGTAAATTAGAAAGTTGCTTAAAATTGCATGCTCTATCTGAATCACTAAAGAAAAAATATAACTGATAGGTATGTATCACCTGGGCCAATTCATATTCTTCGCAAGAAGTAGAGTCTGAATCAGAGACATCCGTCTCCAAAAAAACAGAATCCTCCATAACTGGGACACTGAATAAAAAAATGGACCAATAAAAATAAAAATAAACGGCACCTTAACACCCCCAATGGCTGGGGTACTCACCACCTCCAGAGAACCAGACACCAGTGGACCAGGATTTCTCAGTCGCCACACGGTCAGGAATGTGGAAATTGAGTCACAAGATAAACCGTGCAGTCCATGCAAAAGCGCGCCGACCTTAAAGGCCGAGTCACTAGACATAGGCCGTTATGTTCCAAAATAGCCATGAGCTGAAGCAACACTACACAGTAGCAGACAGAATCACATAAACTTGATTATAAACACCCCTGTTCAATAACCCCCCTCAGGAGATATTAACCCTTGATTCCTAGATACAAAGAGGAGCCTCACTGAGACCCTATTTTAAAGTTATCCTCGAAAGGTTGTAGCCCCTCTCGGATAAACAGTTGTAATGTTTCTATCAAGGGGTCACAAGCTCAAGCTAAAGGGTAGTAGATTCAGGAGTAATTTGAGGAAGCACTTCTTTACAGAAAGAGTGACTGATTTATGGAATAAACTTCAAGAGGTAGTAGCAACAAACACTGTGGGGGACTTTAAAAATGCATGGGACAAGCATAAGGCTATCCTACGAACTAGATACGTTTATACTGCTAGGTAAGGTCGGGCAGACTTGCTGGGCCTATGGCTCTTATCTGCCGTCAATATCTATGTTTCTATGTAATTACAATACATCCATGATGAAAGTAGAATGAAACTATCTTACCGGAATCTACGCCATGGAACAGGAACACGGAATTTCAAGTGTGACAGATAGTAGCGTCGCTTCTGCAATGGACTTGAGAGAAAAAAGCAGGCAGCAAAACTCAGCAACGCTTATTGCATGTGGAGCTGTTAATATGATTTGGGATGGTTTTGCAGAAAGACTCTCCCTGCATTTCCGGACTCTAACTTTCATCCATGCTCTCACTGAGAGGCTGACAGGACTACTTAAAACTCCAGTCCCATGCCGAAGAGTACTACCCTCCAAAAGAGACTATTAAAAACTTTGGGACACTTCTCTGCCAACCTCCTGGGACAAAAGGCAAAGAATGACTGGGGAATGAGGGAAGTGGGAGAGGCATTTAAGCCTTTGGCTGAGGTGTTTTTGCCTCCTCCTGGAGGCCAGGTTCTGAATTCCCAAAAGTAATGAATGCAGCTGTGGACTCTTTCCATTTATGAAGAAAATGTATACTTACCTGATAAATTAATTTATTTCATGGTGCTGAGAGTCTACGATCCATTACTTCTGGGAATTACTCTTCCCTGCCACTAGGAGGAGGTAAAGATCCCCAAACCCCAAGAGCTCTATAAAACTCCTCCAACCTCACTCTAAAGTATAGCCAAGCAAAAGAGGTAGGAAAAAGGAATAAAAAAAAAAAAAAAAAAAGGAGTAGGGAAAAAAGATGTGCAAACAAAAAAAAGAAAAAAGAGAAAAAGAAATTATGCTTACCTGATAAATTTATTTCTTTCCTAAGATATGGAGAGTCCACCACGTCATTCAATTACTAGTGGGAATATCACTCCTGACCAGCAGGAGAAGGCAAAGAGCACCACAGCAAAGCTGTTAAGTATCACTCCCCTACCCATAATCCCCAGTCATTTGACCGAAAGGAAATGGAAAAAGGAATAACACAAAGGTGTAGAGGTGCCTGAGGTTTAGACAAATATAAACGGTCTTAAAGGGACACTGGACCCAAATTTTTTCTTTTGTGATTCAGATAGAGCATGCAATTTTAAGCAACTTTCTAATTTACTCCTATTATCAAATTGTCTTCATTCTCTTGGTATCTTCATTTGAAAAGCAAAAATGCGAGTTTAGATACCGGCCCATTTTTGGTGAACAACCTGGGTTGTTCTTGCTGATTGGTGGATTAATTTAACCGACCAATAAACAAGTGCTGTCCAGAGTCTGAACCAAAAAAACTGCGTAGATGTCTTCTTTTTCAAATAAAGATAGCAAGAGAACGAAGAAAAATTGATAATATGAGTAAATTAGAAAGTTGCTTAAATTGCATGCTCTATCTGAATCACTAAAGAAAAAATTTGGGTTGTGTCCCACTGCTTGAAGAACCTTTCTCCCAAAAGAGGCCTCCACCGAGGCAAAAGTATAAAATTTATAAAATTTAGAAAAAAAGTGTGCAGAGAGGACCAAGTTGCAGCCTTGTAAATCTGTTCCACAATAAGACGAGACAGCTCTTAAGGAATGAGCCGTAATTCTCTCAGGAGGCTGCTGACCAGCAGTTTCAATCAAAACGAATCATACTTCTCAACCATAAAGAAAGACAAGTCGCAGTAGCCTTCTGACCTTTACGCTTTCCCAAGAAACAAATAAAAAAAGGGCAGAAGACTGGCGAAAATTTGCCTGTAAATAGAATGCAAATAAAATTTTAAAGCATTCACAATATCCAAGTTGTGCAACAGACGCTCTTTATGAGAAGAAGGATTGGGACAGAGAGAAGGAACAACAATTTCCCGATTAATATTTCTAATTGAACCTACTTTAGGAAAAAATCCCAACCTAGTACGAAGAACTACCTTATCCGCATGAAAGATAAGGCAAAACATACTGCAAAGCCGAGAGTTCCAAAACTCAGAGCCAAAGAGATAACAAGAAACAAAACTTTCCAAGATAACAACTTAATATCTATGGAATGCATTGGCTCAAAAGAGTCAGCTGCAAAACTTTAAGAACAAGGTTAAGACTCCAGGGAGGAGTAACAGATTTAAACACAGGCCTGATTCTGATCAAGGCCTGACAAAAGGATTGAACATCTGGTACAACAGCCAGACGCTTATGTAACAGAATAGATAAAGCAGAGATCTGACTTTTCAGAGAGCTGACTGACAACGATTTCTCCAAATCTTCCTGGAGAAAACACTAAATTCTAGGAATCCTGACCCTACTCCAATAGTAGCCCTTAGATTCACACCAATAAAGGTCTTTACGCCATACCTTATGGTAAATATTTCGAGTAACAGGCTTGCGAGCCTGGATCATGGTTTCAATGACCGACTCAGAAAAACCACGCTTAGACAGAACTAAACGATCAATCTCCAAGCAGTCAGCTTCAGAAAAACAAGATTTGGATGGAGAAATGGACCCTGAGAGAGAAGATCCTTCCTCAGAGGCAACCTCCAAGGTGGCAGAGATGACATCACTAGGTCTGCATACCAGATCCTGCGAGGCCATGCAGGAGCTATTAGAATAACCAACGCTCCCTCCTGTTTGATACGATCAATGACTCATGGAAGATCAAACGGAGGAAACAGATAAGCTAGACGTAACACCCAAGGAACTGCCAAAGCAACTATCAGAGCTGCCTGTGGATCTCTTGACCTTGAACCGTAACTTGGAAGCTTGGCGTTTTGCCGAGATACCATCAGATGGAGAGCCCACTCTCCAGAATAAATTTATGGGGAGAGCAGACTCCTCCCGAGTCCAAAGTTCCTGCGCCTTTAACAAGTCCCAGACTGCTCCTCAGCCTAGCAGGCTGGCATCTGTGGTCACAATCACCCAGGAAGGTCTCCAGAAACATGTGCCCTGAGAAAGATGCTCCTGAGAAAACCACCACGGGAGAGAGTCTCCTGTCAACAGATCTAGGTCTATCCTCCGAGACAGATCCGAATGGTCTCCGTTCCATTGTCTGAGCATACACAACTGCAGAGCTCTCAAATGGAATCGAGCAAAGGTAATTATGTCCATGGAAGCGACCATCAGACTAATTACCTCCATACATTGAGCTACTGATGGCCAAACAGTAAACTGAAGAGAGGCAAGAGGAGACAATTTTGGATTTGCTGACCTCCGTCAGAAAATGTTTCATAGATAGGGAATCTATTATGGTCCCTAAGAAAACCACCCTTGTAGCTGGAACAAGGGAACTCTTTCCCAGATTCACTTTCTACCCGTGGGAACGTAGAAAAGACAACAAGATCTCTGTATGAGAGCTTGCTTATTGAAAAGATGACGCCTGAACCAATATGTAGTCCAGGTAGGGCACCACTGCAATTCCTCGAGACCTGATCACTGCCAAGAGAGCCCCTAGAACCTTTGAGAAAATTCTGGGAACTGTGGCAAGGTCAAACGGAAGAGCCACAAACTGAAAGTGATAGTCTAGAAAGGCGAATCTCAGGAATTTTTGATGAACCTTGTGGATGGGAACATGAAGAGACGTAATAAGACACTAAAGGTTGCAATGTATGGAATCTTAATGAAGACACACTCACTATCTTTATAACGTGAATGCTTAACACACAAGTGATGTAATTAACTGGTGTAACATCCTTTAAATAAACAACTGACTCTTTAAATTAACAGAAAATTCGTACAAGCAACGATATTTTGGGGGCTATTAAATACATCTAACGCTCAATACCAAAAGTGTGGAAGGTTATAAGAGCATTAGTGATATATATGAGAGGAATAAGAGTATTGCAGAAATTGTATAACAGCAAATATACTTATGCCAAAATAAGGCGCTGATTATTTTCAACTTTAACAGTTCCAACTGTAGCCAACCAATACTTAACACCAAATCCACTCCTTTATGGTGCAAATCCACACTTATCTCCTGAATATCGTAACCACAACACTGTATAAGACAGAAAAGAGTAATATCGATATCCAGACCTCTCTTCAAAACAATATACAAATAAAAAATATATAAGCATCATATTAATATATTAAGAATGTATCCATACACCCTTTCTAAGTGGTTTTTATATGACGTATAAAGACACAACAAAATCACTTGTGGAATTTATCTCACCCGAATTTGGGCACACTTACAATCACTAAAAACGTAATACTCCTACTAAGTGTCAGCATTATACAATTTTGTGAAAGTTTTTGAACATCACAATATTATAACACATGAGCCCCTTCATTATAGGGTTAACCAATAGTGTATGCCTTAGAAACTGCTACCCAATTATAAAGGGACAGCTGAAAAAAACAATGTATAAAGAGACATCTATATACATACACTCTTTCTAAGTGGTTTTCATATGAAGTATAAAGCCACATGCTAAACAGTTATCCTCTACAAGCTGTTGGATCGAGCCCAAAAGGACAATCCAGAGGCCTAAAACGGAAGGCCAAACCGCTCAACTGCGGTAAAAAGGGGCGCTAAGTCCTCCATGTCTACACCACCTGGGGGAGCTCTAGGTTCCGATTAAATCAGATGTCCGATAGAGTGACGCAGCGGAACACTACTCTGCCCGGTCATCTATGACTGAAGGCTGTAAGGACTGAAACAATCCTTCCCACCTCACGAACCCCCAGGTCCTCTCAAATACTTAGTTGAACATGAAAAACAAAAGACAACCAAAGCACTAGGCGCTTCTACCGAACTAGCTGAGCAGAACAGCACCACGTGTCTGAACAGCCGCAAGACCGAACAAACCCGACAGGACAAGCTTGCACCTAGGGCCCTAACCGGCAAGCTGCATAAATTCTCCCTCATAAGGAAAAAAAAAAGAAAGACTTTTTAAACATAGGACTAACTTGTCCAATACAACTTCCAAAGAAGTAATATAGAGTATCAATCCCAGAAGGTTCCCGAAGGAAACAAAAACAAATAAGACATCCCATCTGAAATAAATAAAAAATAAAAAAGGCAACCCAGAGGTTAACGGTCAAAAAGACACAGGCCTACCAGAACGACCAGCCAAGCGGAGCCCTATCTTTCAAAAACTGGAAAAGATCTCAAACAAATGACAATCAGGAGATTACCTCATCCCCACATGTCTAATGAGGTGCACTATCTGGTAACGATAGGGTGATTCAATAACTGGAAAACATGTCTGAGCAATACGCAAAGGCGCGCAATCCTATAACGAAAGGCACAACACTCAGGAACAGTTACATCCACGGGGAACTGTAGAGGCCCTCCCCAAGGCGGGAGTCCCGGGACAATAGGGCACGAACACATTCTCAAATAAACGTCTGGACTCTGCAGACGAACAATTGCCAACATTATGTGGAAGCGAAAACAGGCTGCAACCTCCGGGGGGGGGGGGGGGGGGGGAGACACTGCACCCCGCATGGAGGAAACAAACTGGGTTACCCGCATGTGTAGAAGTATGATTTGGTAGGGAACTCGCCTCTCGGAGGACGGGGCCCCCAGAGGCGGATGGCTCAGCAGTCCCTTGATTCCCCGAGCCCAAGGAACAAGGCGCTCTCATGTGGCATACGGAACAAAACTAGTTGACATGTGTCAACGAGGCCAATTCGGATTCGTCACCAGACACAGAATCCGAATCTGAAATCAAAATAGTCTCAGTATCGGAATCCTCCGTAACGGAATTAGAAATTAGCACAGTCTCAGCATCAGGATCCTCCATACCTGTAAAGAGAATATATAAATATGGACTTAGGTAGTAAAAACAAAAATGGCGCGGAAACAGTGGCATCAGGGGGCCATTCGGCCCTTGATAAATCGTCCCCTATATATCAATATCAGGACAAAGTCTTACATTTATCTATAAAGTACATATAATCAGCAATAGCAAGCAATCCACTAATAATTGTGCAAACATATAATGCATATCAGTTTAAGTAACTCCCATCAGTCTAGGGCTAGATGTAAATAACAAGCTTGTCCCTATATCATGAAAAGCATAGTCCCTAATCACCTGATTTAAATATATACAATGCAAATAATGACTCCTATTTTATTTATGGGAGTAGTTGTAAACTTATATGAAGGGAATAAATAGATCCTTATTGTCTCTTCTCTTATTTGTTACATCCTTTTTCATCATTAGATCTTTTCTGTCTTATTTTTACTTCATCTTTAATAGCTACAATTTCAGTTTCTTTTCAGAAAAGATGCGATGATGAAAAAGGATGCAACAAATAAGAGAAGAGACGATAAGGAACTATTCATTCCCTTCATTACGAAGTACAGTCAAAATAGCCACCCAATAGAAAAAATTATTAGGAATAATTGGGCAGTCTTAAAAAGTGATGCTAGAATATGTGAGCATCTACCAAAATATCCCAATATAGTCTAAGAGATCCCAAAATTTAAAAACATAATTTATGTAAGAACTTACCTGATAAATTCATTTCTTTCATATTAGCAAGAGTCCATGAGCTAGTGACGTATGGGATATACATTCCTACCAGGAGGGGCAAAGTTTCCCAAACCTCAAAATGCCTATAAATACACCCCTCACCACACCCACAATTCAGTTTAACGAATAGCCAAGAAGTGGGGTGATAAAAAAGTGCGAAAGCATATAAAATAAGGAATTGGAATAATTGTGCTTTATACAAAAATCATAACCACCACAAAAAAAGGGCGGGCCTCATGGACTCTTGCTAATATGAAAGAAATGAATTTATCAGGTAAGTTCTTACATAAATTATGTTTTCTTTCATGTAATTAGCAAGAGTCCATGAGCTAGTGACGTATGGGATAATGATTACCCAAGATGTGGATCTTTCCACGCAAGAGTCACTAGAGAGGGAGGGATAAAATAAAGACAGCCAATTCCTGCTGAAAATAATCCACACCCAAAATAAAGTTTAATGAAAAACATAAGCAGAAGATTCAAACTGAAACCGCTGCCTGAAGTACTTTTCTACCAAAAACTGCTTCAGAAGAAGAAAATACATCAAAATTGTAGAATTTAGTAAAAGTATGCAAAGAGGACCAAGTTGCTGCTTTGCAAATCTGATCAATCGAAGCTTCATTCCTAAACGCCCAGGAAGTAGAAACTGACCTAGTAGAATGAGCTGTAATCCTTTGAGGCGGAGTTTTACCCGACTCAACATAGGCAAGATGAATTAAAGATTTCAACCAAGATGCCAAAAAAAATGGCAGAAGCTTTCTGGCCTTTTCTAGAGCCGGAAAAAATAACAAATAAACTAGAAGTCTTTCGGAAAGACTTAGTAGCTTCAACATAATATTTCAAAGCTCTAACAACATCCAAAGAATGTAACGATTTCTCCTTAGAATTCTTAGGATTAGGACATAATGAAGGAACCACAATTTCTCTACTAATGTTGTTGGAATTCACAACTTTAGGTAAAAATTCAAAAGAAGTTCGCAACACTGCCTTATCCTGATGAAAAAATCAGAAAAGGAGACTCACAAGAAAGAGCAGATAATTCAGAAACTCTTCTGGCAGAAGAGATTGCCAAAAGGAACAAAACTTTCCAAGAAAGTAATTTAATGTCCAATGAATGCATAGGTTCAAACGGAGGAGCTTGAAGAGCCCCCAGAACCAAATTCAAACTCCAAGGAGGAGAAATTGACTTAATGACAGGTTTTATACGAACCAAAGCTTGTACAAAACAATGAATATCAGGAAGATTAGCAATCTTTCTGTGAAAAAGAACAGAAAGAGCAGAGATTTGTCCTTGCGGATAAACCTTTATCTAAACCATCCTGAAGAAACTGTAAAATTCTCGGAATTCTAAAAGAATGCCAAGAAAAATGATGAGAAAGACACCAAGAAATATAAGTCTTCCAGACTCTATAATATATCTCTCTGGATACAGATTTACGAGCCTGTAACATAGTATTAATCACAGAGTCAGAGAAACCTCTTTGACCAAGAATCAAGCGTTCAATCTCCATACCTTTAAATTTAAGAATTTGAGATCCTGATGGAAAAAAGGACCTTGCGACAGAAGGTCTGGTCGTAGCGGAAGAGTCCACGGATGGCAAGAGGCCATCCGGACAAGATCCGCATACCAAAACCTGTGAGGCCATGCCGGAGCTACCAGCAGAACAAACGAGCATTCCTTCAGAATCTTGGAGATTACTCTTGGAAGAAGAACTAGAGGCGGAAAGATATAAGCAGGATGATACTTCCAAGGAAGTGATAATGCATCCACTGCTTCCGCCTGAGGATCCCGGGATCTGGACAGATACCTGGGAAGTTTCTTGTTTAGATGAGACGCCATCAGATCTATTTCTGGAAGCTCCCACATTTGAACAATCTGAAGAAATACCTCTGGGTGAAGAGACCATTCGCCCGGATGCAACGTTTGGCGACTGAGATAATCCGCTTCCAAATTGTCTATACCTGGGATATGAACCGCAGAGATTAGACAGGAGCTGGATTCCGCCCAAACCAGAATTCGAGATACTTCTTTCATAGCCAGAGGACTGTGAGTCCCTCCTTGATGATTGATGTATGCCACAGTTGTGACATTGTCTGTCTGAAAACAAATGAACGATTCTCTCTTCAGAAGAGGCCAAGACTGAAGAGCTCTGAAAATTGCACGGAGTTCCAAAATATTGATCGGTAATCTCACCTCCTGAGATTCCCAAACTCCTTGTGCCGTCAGAGATCCCCACACAGCTCCCCAACCTGTGAGACTTGCATCTGTTGAAATTACAGTCCAGGTCGGAAGCACAAAAGAAGCCCCCTGAATTAAACAATGGTGATCTGTCCACCACGTTAGAGAGTGTCGTACAATCGGTTTTAAAGATATTAATTGAGATATCTTTGTGTAATCCTTGCACCATTGATTCAGCATACAGAGCTGAAGAGGTCGCATGTGAAAACGAGCAAAGGGGATCGCGTCCGATGCAGCAGTCATAAGACCTAGAATTTCCATGCATAAGGCTACCGAAGGGAATGATTGTGACTGAAGGTTTCGACAAGCCGAAATCAATTTTAGACTTCTCTTGTCTGTTAAAGACAGAGTCATGGACACTGAATCTATCTGGAAACCCAGAAAGGTTACCCTTGTCTGAGGAATCAATTAACTTTTTGGTGAATTGATCCTCCAACCATGATCTTGAAGAAACAACACAAGTCGATTCGTATGAGATTCTGCTAAATGTAAAGACTGAGCAAGTACCAAGATATCGTCCAAATAAGGAAATACCACAATACCCTGTTCTCTGATTACAGACAGAAGGGCACCGAGAACCTTTGTAAAAATTCTTGGAGCTGTAGCTAGGCCAAACGGCAGAGCCACAAACTGGTAATGCTTGTCCAGAAAAGAGAATCTCAGGAACTGATAATGATCTGGATGAATCGGAATATGCAGATAAGCATCCTGTAAATCTATTGTGGACATATAATGCCCTTGCTGAACAAAAGGCAAGATAGTCCTTACAGTTACCATTTTGAACGTTGGTATCCTTACATAACGATTCAATATTTTTAGATCCAGAACTGGTCTGAAGGAATTCTCCTTCTTTGGTACAATGAAGAGATTTGAATAAAACCCCATCCCCTGTTCCAGAACTGGAACTGGCATAATTACTCCAGCCAACTCTAGATCTGAAACACAATTCAGAAATGCTTGAGCTTTCACTGGATTTACTGGGACACGGGAAAGAAAAAATCTCTTTGCAGGAGGTCTCATCTTGAAACCAATTCTGTACCCTTCTGAAACAATGTTCTGAATCCAAAGATTGTGAACAGAATTGATCCAAATTTCTTTGAAAAAACGTAACCTGCCCCCTACCAGCTGAGCTGGAATGAGGGCCGCACCTTCATGTGGACTTAGAAGCAGGCTTTGCCTTTCTAGAAGGCTTGGATTTATTCCAGACTGGAGATGGTTTCCAAACTGAAACTGCTCCTGAGGATGAAGGATCAGGCTTTTGTTCTTTGTTGAAACGAAAGGAACGAAAACGATTATTAGCCCTGTTTTTACCCTTAGATTTTTTATCCTGTGGTAAAAAAGTTCCTTTCCCACCAGTAACAGTTGAGATAATAGAATCCAACTGAAAACCAAATAATTTGTTACCCTGGAAAGAAATGGAAAGTAGAGTTGATTTAGAAGCCATATCAGCATTCCAAGTTTTAAGCCATAAAGCTCTTCTAGCTAAAATAGCTAGAGACATAAACCTGACATCAACTCTGATAATATCAAAAATGGCATCACAGATAAAATTATTAGCATGCTGAAGAAGAATAATAATATTATGGGAATCATGATCTGTTACTTGTTGCGCTAAAGTCTCCAACCAAAAAGTTGAAGCTGCAGCAACATCAGCCAATGATATAGCAGGTCTAAGAAGATTACCTGAACACAGATAAGCTTTTCTTAGAAAGGATTCAATTTTCCTATCTAAAGGATCCTTAAACGAAGTACCATCTGACGTAGGAATAGTAGTACGTTTAGCAAGGGTAGAAATAGCCCCATCAACTTTAGGTATTTTGTCCCAAAATTCTAATCTGTCAGACGGCACAGGATATAATTGCTTAAAACGTTTAGAAGGAGTAAATGAATTACCCAATTTATCCCATTCTCTGGAAATTACTTCAGAAATAGCATTAGGAACAGGAAAAACTTCTGGAATAACCACAGGAGATTTAAATACCTTATCTAAACGTTTAGAATTAGTATCAAGAGGACCAGAATCCTCTATTTCTAAAGCAATTAGTACTTCTTTAAGTAAAGAACGAATAAATTCCATTTTAAATAAATATGAAGATTTATCAGCATCAATCTCTGAGACAGAATCCTCTGAACCAGAAGAGTCATCAGAATCAGAATGATGATGTTCATTCAAAAATTCATCTGTAGAGAGAGAAGTTTTAAAAGATTTTTTATGTTTACTAGAAGGAGAAATAACAGACATAGCCTTCTTGATGGATTCAGAAACAAAATCTCTTATGTTATCAGGAACATTCTGCACCTTAGATGTTGAAGGAACTGCAAAAGGCAATGGTACATTACTAAAGGAAATATTGTCTGCTTTAACAAGTTTGTCATGACAATTAATACAAACAACAGCCGGGGAATAGCTACCAAAAGTTTACAGCAGATACACTTAGCTTTGGTAGTTCCAGCACTAGACAGCGATTTTCCTGAAGTATCTTCTGACTCAGATGCAACGTGAGACATCTTGCAATATGTAAGAGAAAAAAACAACATATAAAGCAAAATTGATCAAATTCCTTAAATGACAGTTTCAGGAATGGGAAAAAATGCCAATAAACAAGCTTCTAGTAACCAGAAGCAAAGAAAAAATGAGACTGAAATAATGTGGAGATAAAAGCGACGCCCATATTTTTTAGCGCCAAATAAGACGCCCACATTATTTGGCGCCTAAATGCTTTTTGGCGCCAAAAATGACGCCACATCCGGAACGCCGACATTTTTGGCACAAAAGGACGTCAAAAATGACGCAACTTCCGGCGACACGTATGACGCCGGAAACAGAAAAGATTTTTTGCGCCAAAAAAGTCCGCGCCAAGAATGACGCAATAAAATGAAGCATTTTCAGCCCCCGCGAGCCTAACAGCCCACAGGGAAAAAAAGAGTCAAATTTTAAGGTAAGAAAAAAGATTGATTCAAATGCATTATCCCAAATATGAAACTGACTGTCTGAAAATAAGGAATGTTGAACATCCTGAGTCAAGGCAAATAAATGTTTGAATACATATATTTAGAACTTTATAAATAAAAGTGCCCAACCATAGCTTAGAGTGTCACAGAAAATAAGATTTACTTACCCCAGGACACTCATCTACATGTTTGTAGAAAGCCAAACCAGTACTGAAACGAAAATCAGCAGAGGTAATGGTATATAAATAAGAGTATATCGTCGATCTGAAAAGGGAGGTAAGAGATGAATCTCTACGACCGATAACAGAGAACCTATGAAATAGACCCCGTAGAAGGAGATCACTGCATTCAAATAGGCAATACTCTCCTCACATCCCTCTGACATTCACTGCACACTGAGAGGAAAACCGGGCTCCAACTTGCTGCGGAGCGCATATCAACGTAGAATCTAGCACAAACTTACTTCACCACCTCCATAGGAGGCAAAGTTTGTAAAACTGAATTGTGGGTGTGGTGAGGGGTGTATTTATAGGCATTTTGAGGTTTGGGAAACTTTGCCCCTCCTGGTAGGAATGTATATCCCATACGTCACTAGCTCATGGACTCTTGCTAATTACATGAAAGAAATAGATTTTAGCTCCAACAGAAATAAAGAGTTCCACTGCCTCAGCATGCACAGTTGCAACGGTCTGAGACGGAACCTGGCAAAGGGAATGATGTCCATGCTGGACAGCATAAGACCAATCACCTCCATACACTGAGCCACAGAGAGCCTTAAGGAGGTCCGGAGGGCAAGACATGTCGAAGCTAGCTTGCAACGTCTCTGGTCTGTTAAAAATATTCTCATGTCTATGGAGTCTATTATAGTACCCAGGAATTCCACCCTGGTGCTTGGTATAAGAACTCTTTTCTAGGTTTATCTTCCATCCATGAGATCGAAGAAGAGAGAGAAGAGATTCCGAATGGACCACCGCAAGACAAAAAGATGGTGCTTGTACCAGAATATCATCCAAGTATGGAGGTACTGCTATACCCCGGGTTCTGGCAACAGCTAGAAGAGCCCCTAGAACCTTCGTAAAAATCCTTGGAGCAGTAGCTAGACCAAACGAAAGTGCAATGAACTGGAAGTGCTGGTCCAGGAACACAAACCTTAGGAACTGGTAGTGATCCTTGTGGATTGGAACGTGAAGGTAAGCATCCATCAGATCTATAGTGGTCATGAACTGTCCTTCCTGAACTAAGGGAATGATGGACCTTACTGTCTCCATCTTGAACGAGGGGACATTTAGAATTTTGTTTAAGCACTTTAGGTCCAGAATCAGGCGGAAAGTTCCCTCCTTTGGGACCACGAAAAGGTTTGAATAGTATCCCAAACCTCTTTCTGCTATAGGCACCGGGACAATGACCCCTAAGGAGGACAGATCCCGCACGTACCCCAGAAAAGCTTCCCTCTTTTCTGGTCTGGAAGATAGGATTGAGAGGAGAAATCTGCCCTTTTGTGGATGAGACTTGAAACCTATCTTGTATCCCTGAGCTATGACCTCCAGGACCCATGAATCTGCACGTCCCTGAACCAAGCATCTGAAAAAGAGCGACAGTCTGCCCCCTAGACGATCCAGAGCCAGATTGGGGGCCGCCCCTTCATGCCTATTTAGTCTCGGTTGGCTTCTTGCTCTGCTTGGACTTATTCCAGGACTGAGCCGGCTTCCAAGTACGCTTGGTTTGCTCAGGCTTAGTGGAGGACTGCTGTCGTTGGGAATGAAAGGAACAAAAATAAGATACTTATCCCTTAGACTTGCTCTTTTTATCTAGTGGTAGGAAGGCACCTTGCCCCCTGTAACCGTAGAGATAATGGAGTCCAGGTCTGGACCAAATAAAATCTTCCCCTTAAAGGGGAGGGAAAGAAGTCTTGACTTAGAAGACATATCCGCAGACCATGACTTCAGCCAGAGCGCCCGACAGGCCTGAACCGAAAGCCAGAAGCCTTAGCATTTAGGCAAATCTGTATTTTTGCATCACAGACAAAAGAATTAACAATTCTCAAGGCCTTAATTCTTTCTTGGATAACGTCGAGGGGACCCTCCACCTCCTACCAGTAGGTAGCTGCTCCAGCAACCATGGCAACAGCCGCTGCCTGTTGAAACAAATATCCCGTATGTTGAAACATCTTTTTTAGAAGAGTTTCCATCTTTTTATCCATCGGCTCTCTGAACGACGAGCTATCCTCAAGCGGGATAGTAGTGCGTTTGGCAAGCGTGGAGATAGCGCAATTCACTTTAGGGACAGAATCCCACAACACAAAATTGAAAGTCTGGGACCAGGAATAACTTTTTAAAAAGAAGATGAAGGGGTAAAGGAAGATCCAATTCTGTCCCATTTGTTCTCAATGTTCGCAATCTTTACAGGCACAGGAAAAGTTAAAAGGCACTAGCCTGTCCTCGTAAACTCTGTCTAATTTAGGAATCAAAGGTTCATCAGGCAGCTTGGCCTCTGGAACCTCTAATGTAGTCAAGACTTCATTTAGAAGAAAACGTAAGTGTTCAATCTTAAATCTAAAGGCTGGTTCCTCCGCAGCAGGAGGCAGCAGACTCCGTTCCAGAAAGTTCATCCTCTGAAGCCTCAGAGTGCAACTCATCCTCGGATAACAGACAGAGAAGTGATGACTCTGGGGCAGGAGAGCTATGTTTAACCTTTTGCTTGCGTTTAGCAGGGCGAGGTAAAGCACTAAGTGCATCAGACACCGCTGTTTGTAACTGCTCGGTAAAATCTGGTGGTATAAGGCCCCCTCCAGATGGAGGATTAAGCGTGCTACGGTAAGCTGTGTGTGTAGAAAGAGATGAATGTAGGGTATACACCACTGGATGGCTCAGTGGTACTAAAAGGGTTAACCTTCTTTGACCTAATAACGTTGTCAAGGCATGTGGAACATAATTGAGAGGGCGGGCATACCAAAGCCTCCTCACAAAATTTGGAATAGAGAGAGTACCATCTAATCCTCCATAGCTTAAGCTAATGACAGCAGGACACAGAAAATAAACTCTCTTTCTTTCTCAAAAACAGCACCTTTATACTCTCAATGGCTGGGGCACTCACCACCTCCTAGACCCAGACAATACAGAGAAATAGCGTCTTCTCCGACAGCCAGCGCGGTCAGGAAAGAGGAAATGAAAGCGCAACAGTTAAAATGCAAACAAACACACACATATATATGTATATATATATATATATATATATATATATATATATATATATATATATATATATATTTTTATTTATTTATTTATTTTTTTTTTTTTTTTTTTACACATACTCATACATATTTCCACCTTTAATGTGACCTATAAACTGTACAACTAAATTGAAAAACAAACTGAAATCTTTTAGGTGGAGGGAAGTAAAAATAAAAAAACAGAATTTATGCTTACCTGATAAATTACTTTCTCCAACGGTGTGTCCGGTCCACGGCGTCATCCTTACTTGTGGGAATATCTCTTCCCCAACAGGAAATGGCAAAGAGTCCCAGCAAAGCTGGCCATATAGTCCCTCCTAGGCTCCGCCCACCCCAGTCATTCGACCGACGCACAGGAGGAAATATATAGGAGAAACCATATGGTACCGTGGTGACTGTAGTTAGAGAAAATAATTCATCAGACCTGATTAAAAAACCAGGGCAGGCCGTGGACCGGACACACCGTTGGAGAAAGTAATTTATCAGGTAAGCATAAATTCTGTTTTCTCCAACATTGGTGTGTCCGGTCCACGGCGTCATCCTTACTTGTGGGAACCAATACCAAAGCTTTAGGACACGGATGAAGGGAGGGAGCAAATCAGGTTACCTAAATGGAAGGCACCACGGCTTGCAAAACCTTTCTCCCAAAAATAGCCTCCGAATAAGCAAAAGTATCAAATTTGTAAAATTTGGCAAAAGTGTGCAGTGAAGACCAAGTCGCTGCCTTACATATCTGGTCAACAGAAGCCTCGTTCTTGAAGGCCCATGTGGAAGCCACAGCCCTAGTGGAGTGAGCTGTGATTCTTTCAGGAGGCTGCCGTCCGGCAGTCTCATAAGCCAATCGGATGATGCTTTTAAGCCAAAAGGAAAGAGGTAGAAGTCGCTTTTTGACCTCTTCTTTTACCAGAATAAACAACAAACAAGGAAGATGTTTGTCTGAAATCTTTTGTAGCCTCTAAATAGAATTTTAGAGCACGGACTACGTCCAAATTGTGTAACAAACGTTCCTTCTTTGAAACTGGATTCGGACATAAAGAAGGTACAACTATCTCCTGGTTAATATTCTTGTTAGAAACAACCTTTGGAAGAAAACCAGGCTTAGTACGCAAAACCACCTTATCTGCATGGAACACCAGATAGGGCGGAGAACACTGCAGAGCAGATAACTCTGAAACTCTTCTAGCAGAAGAAATAGCAACCAAAAACAAAACTTTCCAAGATAGTAACTTAATATCTATGGAATGTAAAGGTTCAAACGGAACCACAGTAGGTAAGCACGGTGTAGCGGCGTCCGGAACCGGAACCGGTAATGGTAGGTAAAATGCTCCAATGGAATGGTCTGGCAGAGTGCCGTAGCCAGCGATCAACTCAAAATCGCTGTATATACAAGAACAGGAGGGCAAATGGCAGGTACTCCAATAACCAGATAGGCGCAACTATATTCGGTAAAAAATTCAAAACTTTAATGAAAAAATGTTTAAAAATTGTATATAAAATACACAATCAAGCTGGACACAAAGACAGGGGGTGAAAAAGACAGGCCTGACGCGTTTCGCGCCCCCTAGTGGCGCTTATTCATAGGCTGCAGCACCTAGTGTGTGGTGCCTTTTTAAAGGGCAAGGAAAACCATTAACCCTTAGTGTGCAAATCATTATTAAAAACAGTAACAAAATAAAAACAACAACAAATTTACATTGGGATTACTTACAAAAAATATAAATACAGATTCAGATACAGACATACCTGAGCCAGTGTGTGGAATAATGTGATACCTAGACATAATAATGAGAAATTAATATATACCAATTACCTAAGTTTGGATACTAGTAACTAAGAGATGTCCTAGTTTTCTTAAATATGTATAAACCAACTAGTATTGTACACAATAGGGATATCACAATATTAATATAGTAAGGGAAATATATAATTAATTAATAGTCTCATGACTACATAGTGCCATTTCAGTTATCAGTGAAGTAGTTAATATCGCATGCTTTATTCATTCCTAGTGGTTGGCATGTATTAAGCTTTAATATCCAAAATATTTCTTTCTTATCTAAGATTTTTTGCCTATTGCCTCCTCTAATTGGAATTTTAGCGATATCAATGATTTGGACTGAAATATCAGCCTTGTGGGTGAAATGTAAACCATTAAAGTGACTAGCGACTGCGGAGTCCTTAGAATAGTTTTTGACGTCTCTAACATGTTCCCCAAACCTGGTTCTGACTTCGCGTGAGGTTTTACCTACATATTGACTTTTACAGATATTACACGTTAAAAGGTAGATGACAAATCTGGTTTTACAGTTAGCATAGAAATCTATGACATATTGTTTATTATCTACACTTGAGTAAAAATGTGTACCCCTAATGAGATTAGGGCAAGTTAAACAATCCCTGCTACCACATTTGTATAGCCCCTTCTTGGATAGCCAGTCTCCTGAGGGGACACTCGCAGTATCAGTAACCAAGCTGGGAGCAAGTACTTTCCCTAATGTCCTTGGTTTTTTAGGGACGTACCTGAAATTATTTACAAGTGGTTTGAGAATGTCATCTCCCAGAAGGATATGGGAATGCTTCTTTAAAATCTTTACTACTGCATCATAATTTGTTGAATACTCTGTTGTGAAGACTATAGTGTCACTAGTGACTTGGTTCTTCTTATGTGCAGTAATGGGTTGTTTATTATAAGCCTTAACTGCTAGTCTGCATTGTTCAAGCCTACTTGGGTTATAGCCTCTCTTAGTAAGTCTATCTTTTAGCTCTAAGGACTGTCTGTCATAGATGGAATCATCTTGGGTATTCCTGCGTAGCCTAATAAACTGCCCTCTTGGGATGGCTTTTTTTACATGTTCTGGGTGTTGGGATGCCGCATGCAGGATTGTATTGCCTGCCACTGGTTTTCTATAGGTTTGAGTTACTATTTGATTATCACTAATTGATAAAGTAAGATCTAAATAGTTAATCTGTTTATCATTTACTTCACCTGTAAATCTTAAACCCATGAGATTATCACTCAAATATGACAGCAAATCATCCAAAATGACAATTTTTTTATCATTATTGACAATTAGCAACAAATCGTCTATGTAACGAACAAAAAGCACTACTTCATCCATCCAAGGGTTATTTGTTGAAAAAATATAAGTAAGTTCCCACCATGCCACATAAATATTTGCAAAAGCTGGGGCAAATTTTGCCCCCATGGCGGTCCCCCTGATTTGTAAGTAGTACTCTTTGTCGAACATAAAATAATTGTGCGAAAGCAAAAATTGTAAGGTTTCACAAATATAATCAATTTCTTGATCACTCAGATCCGTGTCCCTTTTTAAAAAGTAGTTGACTGCTCTTATGCCTAAGTGCTGTGGTATACTGGTGTATAATGAAACTATGTCAGCTGTAATCCAACTATAGTTGTCTTTCCATTGGATTGTGTTTAATGTGGTAAGCAGATGTGATGTGTCCCTCAAATAGCTGAGTTGTCTTTGAGCTATAGGTTGTAATATTGTGTCAATCCATTCCCCTAGAGGTTCTAAAAGAGAACCTATGCCCGCAACTATGGGCCTTCCCGGGGGGGTATCCTTGTTTTTGTGAATTTTGGGGACATGATGAAATAACGGAGTGACTGGATAATCTGGTATTAATGTTGCCACATCTTCATTTTTAAAGATCCCCAAAATGACTCCATCTGCTACAAGTTTACCCATTTCTTTTTTGAAAGTATGGACAGGGTTGCCAGGCAACAACCTATATACACTGCTGTCTGAAAGTTGTCTCCGTGCTTCCTCGAAGTAGTAGGACTTATCCATGACTACGATGCTGCCACCCTTATCCGAATTTCTGATGACTATATCATCATTATTTTTAAGAGTTTTAATCGCTAGACGTTCATGATATTTCAGATTATGGGTGACAGCATCGCTGCCAGTGTCCATATCAGCTTCCAGCTTAAGTATATTATCTTGTACCAACCTATGGTAAGCATTGACCATAGGGCCTCTATAATTGGTAGGATAGAAACTAGACCCATGCTTGTTAGGTCTATCCAATATCTCCTTACGGTCCTCCTGGTCAATGCCACCCATATTGTACAATTCATTCAAGGTCGCTACAGAGCAAGCATCAGCAAATGGTAAATGTGGGGAAACTTTATCTACATCTGATGCCACAATTTTAGTTTGTGGCTCTTCAGTACCCTTATCAGTTAAGGCAAAGAACAAGTCAAGCTAGCTCCAAAATCCATACTTAAAAATAAAAACAAGAATGCTAGGAAGGTGGCATTCAGTGCTTCAGAGGGAGAGTCCACGGATTCAGAAGCTAACACTTCAGCTATATCCTCTATTTTTTCTTACTGCACTTCTACTGCTTCTTCATCGTCTTCTCCTGCCTCTTCTCCTCCTTCCTCTCCTACTCCTCTTTCCTCATGTGCTTTTTTACAGGTGCAGACGGGGGAAGAAACGGAAGGACAACCAGTGACACGTTTGAAAATAAAGAAAAATGCAGAAAAAGGAAAAAACACAGAAGGAGGTGGCGTAAAGGAAGACAAAAGAAAGCACAAGATGAAGAAAGGGCAGAAGTAACACCCTCAATATCGTCACACAAGTCTTTAGAACAAGGACTCAATGTTATTAATATCTCTCAATATGAGTTAAAGGACAGTGAAATTTCAGTGTTATCAAAAGGACTGGGTTTTGCTCCAACAAATAGGCTTTCATGCTTTAACACTCTCTTGGATGTAAACAAATTCATTCGCAAATTGTCCTTAAAAAGGTTCTTTGCCTTAACTGATAAGGGTACTGAAGAGCCACAAACTAAAATTGTGGCATCAGATGTAGATAAAGTTTCCCCACATTTACCATTTGCTGATGCTTGCTCTGTAGCGACCTTGAATGAATTGTACAATATGGGTGGCATTGACCAGGAGGACCGTAAGGAGATATTGGATAGACCTAACAAGCATGGGTCTAGTTTCTATCCTACCAATTATAGAGGCCCTATGGTCAATGCTTACCATAGGTTGGTACAAGATGATATACTTAAGCTGGAAGCTGATATGGACACTGGCAGCGATGCTGTCACCCATAATCTGAAATATCATGAACGTCTAGCGATTAAAACTCTTAAAAATAATGATGATATAGTCATCAGAAATTCGGATAAGGGTGGCAGCATCGTAGTCATGGATAAGTCCTACTACTTCGAGGAAGCACGGAGACAACTTTCAGACAGCAGTGTATATAGGTTGTTGCCTGGCAACCCTGTCCATACTTTCAAAAAAGAAATGGGTAAACTTGTAGCAGATGGAGTCATTTTGGGGATCTTTAAAAATGAAGATGTGGCAACATTAATACCAGATTATCCAGTCACTCCGTTATTTCATCATGTCCCCAAAATTCACAAAAACAAGGATACCCCCCCCGGGAAGGCCCATAGTTGCGGGCATAGGTTCTCTTTTAGAACCTCTAGGGGAATGGATTGACACAATATTACAACCTATAGCTCAAAGACAACTCAGCTATTTGAGGGACACATCACATCTGCTTACCACATTAAACACAATCCAATGGAAAGACAACTATAGTTGGATTACAGCTGACATAGTTTCATTATACACCAGTATACCACAGCACTTAGGCATAAGAGCAGTCAACTACTTTTTAAAAAGGGACACGGATCTGAGTGATCAAGAAATTGATTATATTTGTGAAACCTTACAATTTTTGCTTTCGCACAATTATTTTATGTTCGACAAAGAGTACTACTTACAAATCAGGGGGACCGCCATGGGGGCAAAATTTGCCCCAGCTTTTGCAAATATTTATGTGGCATGGTGGGAACTTACTTATATTTTTTCAACAAATAACCCTTGGATGGATGAAGTAGTGCTTTTTGTTCGTTACATAGACGATTTGTTGCTAATTGTCAATAATGATAAAAAAATTGTCATTTTGGATGATTTGCTGTCATATTTGAGTGATAATCTCATGGGTTTAAGATTTACAGGTGAAGTAAATGATAAACAGATTAACTATTTAGATCTTACTTTATCAATTAGTGATAATCAAATAGTAACTCAAACCTATAGAAAAACAGTGGCAGGCAATACAATCCTGCATGCGGCATCCCAACACCCAGAACATGTAAAAAAAGCCATCCCAAGAGGGCAGTTTATTAGGCTACGCAGGAATACCCAAGATGATTCCATCTATGACAGACAGTCCTTAGAGCTAAAAGATAGACTTACTAAGAGAGGCTATAACCCAAGTAGGCTTGAACAATGCAGACTAGCAGTTAAGGCTTATAATAAACAACCCATTACTGCACATAAGAAGAACCAAGTCACTAGTGACACTATAGTCTTCACAACAGAGTATTCAACAAATTATGATGCAGTAGTAAAGATTTTAAAGAAGCATTCCCATATCCTTCTGGGAGATGACATTCTCAAACCACTTGTAAATAATTTCAGGTACGTCCCTAAAAAACCAAGGACATTAGGGAAAGTACTTGCTCCCAGCTTGGTTACTGATACTGCGAGTGTCCCCTCAGGAGACTGGCTATCCAAGAAGGGGCTATACAAATGTGGTAGCAGGGATTGTTTAACTTGCCCTAATCTCATTAGGGGTACACATTTTTACTCAAGTGTAGATAATAAACAATATGTCATAGATTTCTATGCTAACTGTAAAACCAGATTTGTCATCTACCTTTTAACGTGTAATATCTGTAAAAGTCAATATGTAGGTAAAACCTCACGCGAAGTCAGAACCAGGTTTGGGGAACATGTTAGAGACGTCAAAAACTATTCTAAGGACTCCGCAGTCGCTAGTCACTTTAATGGTTTACATTTCACCCACAAGGCTGATATTTCAGTCCAAATCATTGATATCGCTAAAATTCCAATTAGAGGAGGCAATAGGCAAAAAATCTTAGATAAGAAAGAAATATTTTGGATATTAAAGCTTAATACATGCCAACAACTAGGAATGAATAAAGCATGCGATATTAACTACTTCACTGATAACTGAAATGGCACTATGTAGTCATGAGACTATTAATTAATTATATATTTCCCTTACTATATTAATATTGTGATATCCCTATTGTGTACAATACTAGTTGGTTTATACATATTTAAGAAAACTAGGACATCTCTTAGTTACTAGTATCCAAACTTAGGTAATTGGTATATATTAATTTCTCATTATTATGTCTAGGTATCACATTATTCCACACACTGGCTCAGGTATGTCTGTATCTGAATCTGTATTTATATTTTTTGTAAGTAATCCCAATGTAAATTTGTTGTTGTTTTTATTTTGTTACCGTTTTTAATAATGATTTGCACACTAAGGGTTAATGGTTTTCCTTGCCCTTTAAAAAGGCACCACACACTAGGTGCTGCAGCCTATGAATAAGCGCCACTAGGGGGCGCGAAACGCGTCAGGCCTGTCTTTTTCACCCCCTGTCTTTGTGTCCAGCTTGATTGTGTATTTTATATACAATTTTTAAACATTTTTTCATTAAAGTTTTGAATTTTTTACCGAATATAGTTGCGCCTATCTGGTTATTGGAGTACCTGCCATTTGCCCTCCTGTTCAAACGGAACCCCTTGAAGAACTGAAAGAACTAAATTTAAACTCCAGGGAGGAGTCAAAGGTCTGTAAACAGGCTTGATCCTAACCAGAGCCTGAACAAATGCTTGAACATCTGGCATAGCTGCCAGTCTTTTGTGTAGTAAGACAGATAAAGCAGAGATCTGTACCTTTAGAGAACTTGCAGATAATCCTTTCTCCAAACCTTCTTGTAGAAAGGAGAGAATCTTAGGAATTTTTATCTTATTCCATGGGAATCCTTTGGATTCACACCAACAGATATATCTTTTCCATATTTTATGGTAAATCTTTCTAGTTACCGGTTTTCTGGCCTGAAATAGAGTATCTATCACAGAATCTGAAAACCCACGCTTTGATAGAATCAAGCGTTCAATCTCCAAGCCGTCAGCTGGAGGGAGACCAGATTTGGATGTTCGAATGGACCCTGAACAAGAAGGTCCTGTCTCAAAGGTAGCTTCCATGGTGGAACCGATGACATATTCACCAGGTCTGCATACCAAGTCCTGCGTGGCCACGCAGGAGCTATCAAGATCACAGAGGCCCTCTCCTGTTTGATCCTGGCTACCAGCCTGGGAATGAGAGGAAACGGTGGGAACACATAAGCTAGGTTGAAGGTCCAAGGTGCTACTAGTGCATCTACTAGAGTCGCCTTGGGATCCCTGGATCTGGACCCGTAGCAAGGAACCTTGAAGTTCTGATGAGACGCCATCAGATCCATGTCTGGAATGCCCCATAATTGAGTTAGTTGGGCAAAGATCTCCGGGTGGAGTTCCCACTCCCCCGGATGGAATGTCTGACGACTCAGATAATCCGCTTCCCAGTTTTCCACACCTGGGATGTGGATCGCAGATAGGTGGCAGGAGTGATCCTCCGCCCATTGAATTATTTTGGTCACTTCTTTCATCGCCAGGGAACTCCTTGTTCCCCCCTGATGATTGATATACGCAACAGTCATGTTGTCTGATTGGAATCTTATGAATCTGGCCTTTGCTAGCTGAGGCCAAGCCCTGAGAGCATTGAAGATTGCTCTTAGTTCCAGAATGTTTATCCCGAGACCATAGTCCCTGAGCTTTCAGGGATTCCCAGACCGCGCCCCAGCCCACTAGACTGGCGTCTGTCGTGACAATGACCCACTCTGGTCTGTGGAAGCTCATTCCCTGGGATAGATGGTCCAGGGTCAGCCACCAACGGAGTGAATCTCTGGTCTTCTGATCTACTTGAATCATTGGAGACAAGTCTGTATAGTCCCCATTCCACTGTTTGAGCATGCACAGTTGTAATGGTCTTAGATGAATTCGTGCAAAAGGAACTATGTCCATTGCTGCAACCATCAACCCTACTACTTCCATGCACTGCGCTATGGAAGGACGTGGAACAGAATGAAGAACTTGACAAGCGCTTAGAAGTTTTGACTTTCTGACAGAAAAATCCTTATTTCTAAGGAATCTATTATTGTTCCCAAGAAGGGAACTCTTGTTGACGGAGACGGAGAACTTTTTTCTATGTTCACCTTCCATCCGTGTGATCTGAGAAAGGCCAGAACGATGTCTGTATGAGCCTTTGCTTTTGACAGGGACGACGCTTGTATTAGAATGTCATCCAAGTAAGGTACTACTGCAATGCCCCTCGGTCTTAGACCCGCTAGAAGGGACCCTAGTACCTTTGTGAAAATCCTTGGAGCAGTGGCTAACCCGAATGGGAGGGCCACAAACTGGTAATGTTTGTCCAGAAAGGCGAACCTTAGGAACTGATGATGTTCTTTGTGGATAGGAATATGTAGGTACGCATCCTTTAGATCCATGGTAGTCATAAATTGACCTTCCTGGATAGTGGGTAGAATCGTTCGAATGGTTTCCATCTTGAACGATGGTACCCTGAGAAATTTGTTTAGGATCTTCAAGTCCAAAATTGGCCTGAAAGTTCCCTCTTTTTTGGGAACTACGAACAGATTTGAATAAAATCCCATTCCTTGTTCCTTTAGTGGAACTGGGTGTATCACTCCCATCTTTAACAGGTCTTCTACACAATGTAAGAACGCCTGTCTCTTTATTTGGTTTAAGGATAAGTGGGACATGTGGAACCTTCCCCTTGGGGGTAGTTCCCTGAATTCCAGAAGATAACCCTGAGAAACTATTTCTAGTGCCCAGGGATCCTGAACATCTCTTGCCCAAGCCTGAGCAAAGAGAGAGTCTGCCCCCTACTACATCCGGTCCCGGATCGGGGGCTACTCCTTCATGCTGTTTTGTTAGCAGCAGCAGGCTTCTTGGCCTGCTTACCCTTGTTCCAGCCTTGCATCGGTTTCCAGGCTGGTTTGGGTTGTGAGGCATTACCCTCTTGCTTAGAGGATGCAGAATTAGAGGCCGGTCCGTTCCTGAAATTGCGAAAGGAACGAAAATTAGACTTATTCTTGGCCTTGAAAGGCCTATCTTGTGGAAGGGCGTGGCCCTTTCCCCCAGTGATGTCTGAGATAATCTCTTTCAATTCTGGTCCAAATAGAGTTTTACCTTTGAAAGGGATGTTAAGCAATTTTGTCTTGGATGACACATCCGCTGACCAAGACTTTAGCCAAAGCGCTCTGCGCACCACGATTGCAAACCCTGAATTTTTCGCCGCTAATCTAGCTAATTGCAAAGCGGCATCTAAAATAAAAGAGTTAGCCAACTTAAGTGCGTGAACTCTGTCCATAACCTCCTCATATGGAGTCTCTCTACTGAGCGACTTTTCTAGTTCCTCGAACCAGAACCACGCTGCTGTAGTGACAGGAACAATGCACGAAATGGGTTGTAGAAGGTAACCTTGCTGTACAAAAATATTTTTAAGCAAACCCTCCAATTTTTTATCCATAGGATCTTTGAAAGCACAACTATCCTCGATAGGAATAGTAGTGCGCTTGTTTAGAGTAGAAACTGCCCCCTCGACCTTAGGGACTGTCTGCCATAAGTCCTTTCTGGGGTCGACCATAGGAAATAATTTCTTAAATATAGGAGGGAGAACAAAAGGTATGCCGGGCTTTTCCCACTCCTTATTCAATATGTCCGCCACCCGCTTGGGTATAGGAAAAGCGTTGGGGTGCACCGGAACCTCTAGGAACGCGTCCATCTTGCATAATTTCTCTGGAATGACCAAGTTGTCACAATCATCCAGAGTAGATAACACCTCCTTAAGCAGTGCGCGGAGATGTTCTAATTTAAATTTAAATGTCACATCAGGTTCAGCTTGTTGAGAAATTTTTCCTGAATCTGAAATTTCCCCATCTGACAAAACCTCCCTCATGGCCCCTTCAGATTGGTGTGAGGGAATGACAGAACAATTATCATCAGCGCCCTCCTGCTCTTCAGTGTTTAAAACAGAGCAATCGCGCTTTCTCTGATATGTAGGCATTTTGGATAAAATATTTGCTATGGAGTTATCCATTACAGCCGTCAATTGTTGCATGGTAATAAGCATTGGCGCGCTAGATGTACTAGGGGCCTCCTGCGTGGGCAAAACTGGTGTAGACACAGAAGGAGATGATGTAGTATCATGTTTACTCCCCTCATCTGAGGAATCATCTTGGGCAATTTCATTATCTGTGGCAGTACTGTCCTTACTTTGTTTGGACGCTATGGCACAATTATCACACAAATTTAAATGGGGAGACACATTGGCTTTCATACATATAGAACATAGCTTATCCGAAGGCACAGACATGTTAAACAGGCTTAAACTTGTCAATAAAGCACAAAAAACGTTTTAAAATAAAACCGTTACTGTCTCTTTAAATTTTAAACAGTGCACACTTTATTACTGAATATGTGAAAAAGTATGAAGGAATTGTTCAAAATTTACCAAAATTTCACCACAGTGTCTTAAAGCATTAAGAGTATTGCACACCAATTTTCAGAGCTTTAACCCTTAAAATAACGGAACCGGAGCAGTTTACAAATTTAACCCCTATACAGTCCCTGCTATAGCCTTTGCTGTGACCTAACCAAGCCCAGAGGGGAATACGATACCAAGTGACGCCTTCTAGAAACTTTTCCAGCTACTTTCAGATCCTCACACATGCATCTGCATGTCTTGCTCTCAAAAAACAACTGCGCAGTAATGGCGCGAAAATGAGGCTCAGCCTACAACTGGGAAGGCCCTCCCTGACTGGAAAAGGTGTCTAACATAGTGCCTGCCGTTAAAAAACGTTCCCCAAGTTTATAAATGAGAATTATCAGCATAAACATGTATAAAATGCCCAAATAAAGCAATCGATTTAGCCCATAAAAGTGTCTACCAGTTTTATAGCCCATATTAAGCCCTTTATTCTGTTTGCTTGACTAAGAAAATGGCTTACCGGTCCCCATGAGGGGAAATGACAGCCTTCCAGCATTACATGGTCTTGTTAGAAATATGGCTAGTCATACCTTAAGCAGAAAAGTCTGCTAACTGTTTCCCCCAACTGAAGTTACTTCATCTCAACAGTCCTATGTGGAAACAGCAATCGATTTTAGTTACTGTCTGCTAAAATCATCTTCCTCTCACAAACAGAAATCTTCATCCTTTTCTGTTTCAGAGTAAATAGTACATACCAGCACTATTTTTCACCACAGTGTCTTAAAGCATTAAGAGTATTGCACACCAATTTTCAGAGCTTTAACCCTTAAAATAACGGAACCGGAGCCGTTTACAAATTTAACCCCTATACAGTCCCTGCTATAGCCTTTGCTGTGACCTAACCAAGCCCAGAGGGGAATACGATACCAAGTGACGCCTTCTAGAAACTTTTCCAGCTACTTTCAGATCCTCACACATGCATCTGCATGTCTTGCTCTCAAAAAACAACTGCGCAGTAATGGCGCGAAAATGAGGCTCAGCCTACAACTGGGAAGGCCCTCCCTGACTGGAAAAGGTGTCTAACATAGTGCCTGCCGTTAAAAAACGTTCCCCAAGTTTATAAATGAGAATTATCAGCATAAACATGTATAAAATGCCCAAATAAAGCAATCGATTTAGCCCATAAAAGTGTCTACCAGTTTTATAGCCCATATTAAGCCCTTTATTCTGTTTGCTTGACTAAGAAAATGGCTTACCGGTCCCCATGAGGGGAAATGACAGCCTTCCAGCATTACATGGTCTTGTTAGAAATATGGCTAGTCATACCTTAAGCAGAAAAGTCTGCTAACTGTTTCCCCCAACTGAAGTTACTTCATCTCAACAGTCCTATGTGGAAACAGCAATCGATTTTAGTTACTGTCTGCTAAAATCATCTTCCTCTCACAAACAGAAATCTTCATCCTTTTCTGTTTCAGAGTAAATAGTACATACCAGCACTATTTTAAAATAACAAACACTTGATAGAAGAATAAAAAACTACATTTAAACACCAAAAAACTCTTAACCATCTCCGTGGAGATGTTGCCTGTGCAACGGCAAAGAGAATGACTGGGGTGGGCGGAGCCTAGGAGGGACTATATGGCCAGCTTTGCTGGGACTCTTTGCCATTTCCTGTTGGGGAAGAGATATTCCCACAAGTAAGGATGACGCCGTGGACCGGACACACCAATGTTGGAGAAATAAAATAATATGGTTGCATAAGTGTGCACACCCTTAAACTAATACTTTGTTGAAGCACCTTTTGATTTATTACAGCACTCAGTCTTTTTGGGTATGTTTTTTTAAGCATGGCACATCTTGACATGGCAAGATTTGTCCACTCTTCTTTGCAAAAACACTCCAAATCTGTCAGATTGCGAGGGCATCTGCTGTGCACAGCCCTCTTTAGATCACCCCACAGATTTTTGATTGGATTCAGGTCTGGGCACTGGCTGGGCCATTCCAAAACTTTAATCTTCTCCTAGTGAAGCCATTCCTTTGTTGATTTGGATGTATGCTTTGGGTCGTTGTCATGCTGAAAGATGAAGTTCCTCTTCATGTTCAGCTTTCTAGAAGGTTTTGTGCCAATATTGTCTGGTATTTGGAACTGTTCATAATTCCCTCTACCTTGACTAAGGCTCCAGTTCCAGCTGAAGAAAAACAACCCCAAATCATGATGCTGCCACCACAATGCTTCACTGTTGGTATGGTGTTCTTTTGGTGAATTGCAGTGTTTTTGCGCAAAACATATGTTTTGGAATTATGGCCAAAAAGTTCAATCTTGGTTTCATCAGACCAGAACACCTTTTGCAACATGCTTTTGGGAGACTTCAGATGTGTTTTTGCAAAATTTAGCCGGGCTTGGATGGTTTTTTTTTTAATTAAGAATAGGCTTCCATCTTGCCACTCTACCCCATAACCCAGACATATGAAGAATACGGGCGATTGTTATCACATGTACCACACGGCCAGTACTTGGCAGATATTCCTGCAGCTCCTTTAAGGTTGCTGTAGGCCTCTTGGCAGCCTCCCAGACCAGTTTTCTTCTCGTCTCTTCATCAATTTTGGAGGGATCTCCAGTTCTTGGTAATGTCACTGTTGCACCATATTTTCTTCACTTGATGACTGTCTTCACTGTGTTCCATGGTATATCTAATGCCTTGGAAATTATTTTGTACCCTTATCCTTACTGATACCTTTTAACAATGAGATCCCTCTGATGCTTTAGAAGCTCCCTACGGACCATGGCTTTTGCTGTAGGATGCGACTAAGAAAATGTCAGGAAAGAACGAGAACAGCTGAACTTTATTTGGGGTTAATCAGAGGCAATTTAAATGATTACAGGTGTGTACTGACTCCTATTTAACAAGATTTTGAATATGACTGCTTAATTCTGAACACAGCTACAACCCCAGTTGTGCACACTTATGCAACCATATTTTTTTATTTTTACTTCCCTCCACCTAGAAGATTTCAGTTTGTTTTTCAATTGAGTTGTGCAGTTTATAGGTCACATTAAAAAGGTAGAAAAAGTTTTGAAATGATTTATCTTTGTCTCATTTTTTTTACATCACATAAACCTGACATTTTAACAGGGGTGTGTAGACTTTTTATAACACACACACACACATACACATACATACATACACACATATATATATATATATATATACATATATATATATATATATATATATATATACATATATACATATATATATATATATATATATACATATATAATATATACATATATATATATATATATATATATATATATACATATATATATATATATATATATATATATATATATATATATATATATACACACACACTATGTATATACATACATACACACACATTTACATGTATACATTCATGCATACACACAGTAAATACCCAAAAAGGCTTATAGAGTGTCAATAGAATACAAAAGTCACTTACCAAGACACTCATCTACTGGTAAAACTGGTCCAGCTAAGGCAGGCAAGACTGAGGTATCCGTGATGTCGTAGGGTTTTTATAGAGCTCTTGGGGTTTGGGAATATTTTCCTCCTTCTAGTGGCAGGAAATTTTTGGATTGTGGACTCTCATACAATAGTGATTTCAAGAGGACAAGAGAAATGCTTGGCTTGAAGTAATTCCCAAAAATGACTACAAACTTTACATAGGTGAATTATACTCTTGTAATCATAAATAACTTATTTTCAGTAATCATAATATTAATTGAACAGTTATAAAGTTTTAAATACCTATCTCCAAAACACCCACATTTATAATTGTCTGAGTCCCAGATACGAAATATGTAAACGTTTGGAAGACAAAAATGCCTAAAAGCAAAGTATAATTTTCATTATAAATAAATATTAAAATAGGAAAGGAAACAATATGTTTTTATTAATTTATTTGATTAAAATGCAAGTTTTGATTAGACACTTGCTGATCAGTGAAGTCATGTAAAATTAATTAAAAAAAATGTACTTTTAAATACATAACAGGTTTAAAAATAATTAAAAGAATTGTAGTTGCCCAGGATATTTGAACAAATTTAGGGTATTTTTGGGGTGCCTAGTCCAAAAATTACATCAGTTTTGCTGAATTGGTTCTAGTTTTTGAGATAATGGTTGCCCCACAAATTAGGATTTACTCCTATTAAAGAGACATAAAACAAGTTGGGAGAGACAAAATATAATATGTACTTTAATTACTTTACCTGCAAATTTATACTGCAGTACTTTTCCATTAACCCTTTCTTTTTAGTTTCTGAATTGTAAAGCTCTAACTCCCTCCACACATTTCCTTCTATGGCTGTATCTATATCTATTGTTATTTTGGCAGAATACAAAAGTGAATAGGTATTATCTGCTAAAGCTGCCTAGAAGCTGTGAACTCAGTTGAATACAATGCCTGTGTCTAAACAATGAGGGTGGGTGGAGTTGGCTGCTCCAGGCAGCTTAGCTATGTAATTAATTTTGCTTATTTTTGAAAATTATTTTAAAATACTTGCCATTAATTTTAAAACTATTCTTTTATGCAAACTATGTTTAATTGATTGGCCCTTTTAGGATATGCACAGTTTTCAACCTGTTATGTCCCTTTAATTTTTCTTTGTTCTCTTGGTATCTTTATTTGAAAAGCAAGTAAGTAAAGCTTAGGAGCCGGCCCATTTTTGGTTCAGCACCTCGGTAGCGCTTGCCAATTGGTGGATAAATGTAGCCACCAATCAGCAAGTGCTACCCAGGGTGCTAAACAAAAAAAATTAGACGGCTCCTAAGCTTACTACATTCCTGCTTTTTCAAATAAAAAGATACCAAAAGAACAAATAAAATTTCATAGGAGTAAATTAGAAAGTTGCTTAAAATTGCACACTATCTGAATCATGAAAGAAAAATAAATTGGGTTTAACATCTCTTTAAAAATTGTTTTGCAAGTTAATCCATTGCATATAATGTTATATTGCTGAGAAGCTTGAAATGTGTTTTAATGCACAATGGTAACCGCTATGCATCTCTCAATTGCTCACTCAACAAAACTTAACCCCTTAATAACCAACGATGTACAGGGTATTTGAATTGGGGTTTGCAATTATGACAAGACAGCGCTGTTCTAGGATGACAGTTGCCAGAAGGGAGGTCATAAATAGTGTGGTCCTGCGACTTGTGGCGAGACCCGTGCTACTATGACCTGTAAAACCCTTAACGACCAATGATGTACAGGGTATGTCGCCCCCGACTATAATAATGATTGAATAAATACCTGAAATAGCATCAGGATCAATTCCATTCTGAAGGCTTCTTAGCTTTGTACTAATGAGATCCAGTAAAGGAAGAGGTGTCTAAATGTAAAAACACTTTTTTTCTATTAGTTATTTATATAAATGGAACACACATAACCATTGCATTCCCCAACTACAAAAAAACAATACAAACACTCACATAGGAGATCATAAACACGACCCCCTAAGAAATCCATAATGGTCTTTAAAAAGAAATCTTAAGTATATGGGTGTGTTATCTATACAATCATATTGGCTGAAGGGGCATTAAACTCAAACTTTAACACATTAGAAATGAAAACAAAATGTTGAACCTTATTTCATGAAAATATATCCAACAGTCACGTAAACCATTTTCTGGTTTTGTTGCATCTTGTTAGTTTAGAAAAGTTTTTTTTAAGGCTATTCTGGTCCTAAAGAAAACAATAACTTTTTGTGGCTATGACGGTGTGAATGGAGGATTGTTCCTATCTAACATGAGGGGTGTGAGAACTGTTCTAATCAGTCGGTGATAAATACTAGAGTATCAGGTGTGCAAAACATGCATCCCTTGTCAGTTTAATATCAAATTAAAGGGCCATTATAATAGAAAAACAGAATTTATGTTTACCTGATAAATTACTTTCTCCAACGGTGTGTCCGGTCCACGGCGTCATCCTTACTTGTGGGATATTCTCTTCCCCAACAGGAAATGGCAAAGAGCCCAGCAAAGCTGGTCACATGATCCCTCCTAGGCTCCGCCTACCCCAGTCATTCGACCGACGTTAAGGAGGAATATTTGCATAGGAGAAACCATATGATACCGTGGTGACTGTAGTTAAAGAAAATAAATTATCAGACCTGATTAAAAAAACCAGGGCGGGCCGTGGACCGGACACACCGTTGGAGAAAGTAATTTATCAGGTAAACATAAATTCTGTTTTCTCCAACATAGGTGTGTCCGGTCCACGGCGTCATCCTTACTTGTGGGAACCAATACCAAAGCTTTAGGACACGGATGAAGGGAGGGAGCAAATCAGGTCACCTAAATGGAAGGCACCACGGCTTGCAAAACCTTTCTCCCAAAAATAGCCTCAGAAGAAGCAAAAGTATCAAACTTGTAAAATTTGGTAAAAGTGTGCAGTGAAGACCAAGTCGCTGCCCTACATATCTGATCAACAGAAGCCTCGTTCTTGAAGGCCCATGTGGAAGCCACAGCCCTAGTGGAATGAGCTGTGATTCTTTCAGGAGGCTGCCGTCCGGCAGTCTCGTAAGCCAATCTGATGATGCTTTTAATCCAAAAAGAGAGAGAGGTAGAAGTTGCTTTTTGACCTCTCCTTTTACCAGAATAAACAACAAACAAGGAAGATGTTTGTCTAAAATCCTTTGTAGCATCTAAATAGAATTTTAGAGCGCGAACAACATCCAAATTGTGCAACAAACGTTCCTTCTTCGAAACTGGTTTCGGACACAGAGAAGGCACGACTATCTCCTGGTTAATGTTTTTGTTAGAAACAACTTTTGGAAGAAAACCAGGTTTAGTACGTAAAACCACCTTATCTGCATGGAACACCAGATAAGGAGGAGAACACTGCAGAGCAGATAATTCTGAAACTCTTCTAGCAGAAGAAATTGCAACCAAAAACAAAACTTTCCAAGATAATAACTTAATATCAACGGAATGTAAGGGTTCAAACGGAACCCCCTGAAGAACTGAAAGAACTAAGTTGAGACTCCAAGGAGGAGTCAAAGGTTTGTAAACAGGCTTGATTCTAACCAGAGCCTGAACAAAGGCTTGAACATCTGGCACAGCTGCCAGCTCTTTGTGAAGTAACACAGACAAGGCAGAAATCTGTCCCTTCAAGGAACTTGCAGATAATCCTTTTTCCAATCCTTCTTGAAGGAAGGATAGAATCTTAGGAATCTTAACCTTGTCCCAAGGGAATCCTTTAGATTCACACCAACAGATATATTTTTTCCAAATTTTGTGGTAAATTTTTCTAGTTACAGGCTTTCTGGCCTGAACAAGAGTATCAATAACAGAATCTGAGAACCCTCGCTTTGATAAGATCAAGCGTTCAATCTCCAAGCAGTCAGCTGGAGTGAGACCAGATTCGGATGTTCGAACGGACCTTGAACAAGAAGGTCTCGTCTCAAAGGTAGCTTCCATGGTGGAGCCGATGACATATTCACCAGATCTGCATACCAAGTCCTGCGTGGCCACGCAGGAGCTATCAAGATCACCGACGCCCTCTCCTGATTGATCCTGGCTACCCGCCTGGGGATGAGAGGAAACGGCGGGAATACATAAGCTAGTTTGAAGGTCCAAGGTGCTACTAGTGCATCTACTAGAGTCGCCTTGGGATCCCTGGATCTGGACCCGTAGCAAGGAACCTTGAAGTTCTGACGAGAGGCCATCAGATCCATGTCTGGAATGCCCCACAGTTGAGTGATTTGGGCAAAGATTTCCGGATGGAGTTCCCACTCCCCCGGATGCAATGTCTGACGACTCAGAAAATCCGCTTCCCAATTTTCCACTCCTGGGATGTGGATTGCAGACAGGTGGCAGGAGTGAGTCTCCGCCCATTGAATGATTTTGGTCACTTCTTCCATCGCCAGGGAACTCCTTGTTCCCCCCTGATGGTTGATGTACGCAACAGTCGTCATGTTGTCTGATTGAAACCGTATGAACTTGGCCCTCGCTAGCTGAGGCCAAGCTTTGAGAGCATTGAATATCGCTCTCAGTTCCAGAATATTTATCGGTAGAAGAGATTCTTCCCGAGACCAAAGACCCTGAGCTTTCAGGGATCCCCAGACCGCGCCCCAGCCCATCAGACTGGCGTCGGTCGTGACAATGACCCACTCTGGTCTGCGGAAGGTCATCCCTTGTGACAGGTTGTCCAGGGACAGCCACCAACGGAGTGAGTCTCTGGTCCTCTGATTTACTTGTATCTTCGGAGACAAGTCTGTATAGTCCCCATTCCACTGACTGAGCATGCACAGTTGTAATGGTCTTAGATGAATGCGCGCAAAAGGAACTATGTCCATTGCCGCTACCATCAAACCTATCACTTCCATGCACTGCGCTATGGAAGGAAGAGGAACGGAATGAAGTATCCGACAAGAGTTTAGAAGTTTCGTTTTTCTGGCCTCTGTCAGAAAAATCCTCATTTCTAAGGAGTCTATTATTGTTCCCAAGAAGGGAACCCTTGTCGACGGAGATAGAGAACTCTTTTCCACGTTCACTTTCCATCCGTGAGATCTGAGAAAGGCCAGGACTATGTCCGTGTGAGCCTTTGCTTGAGGAAGGGACGACGCTTGAATCAGAATGTCGTCCAAGTAAGGTACTACTGCAATGCCCCTTGGTCTTAGCACCGCTAGAAGGGACCCTAGTACCTTTGTGAAAATCCTTGGAGCAGTGGCTAATCCGAAAGGAAGCGCCACGAACTGGTAATGCTTGTCCAGGAATGCGAACCTTAGGAACCGATGATGTTCCTTGTGGATAGGAATATGTAGATACGCATCCTTTAAATCCACCGTGGTCATGAATTGACCTTCCTGGATGGAAGGAAGAATTGTTCGAATGGTTTCCATTTTGAACGATGGAACCTTGAGAAACTTGTTTAAGATCTTGAGATCTAAGATTGGTCTGAACGTTCCCTCTTTTTTGGGAACTATGAACAGATTGGAGTAGAACCCCATCCCTTGTTCTCCTAATGGAACAGGATGAATCACTCCCATTTTTAACAGGTCTTCTACACAATGTAAGAATGCCTGTCTTTTTATGTGGTCTGACGACAACTGAGACCTGTGGAACCTCCCCCTTGGGGGAAGCCCCTTGAATTCCAGAAGATAACCTTGGGAGACTATTTCTAGTGCCCAAGGATCCAGAACATCTCTTGCCCAAGCCTGAGCGAAGAGAGAGAGTCTGCCCCCCACCAGATCCGGTCCCGGATCGGGGGCCAACATTTCATGCTGTCTTGGTAGCAGTGGCAGGTTTCTTGGCCTGCTTTCCCTTGTTCCAGCCTTGCATTGGTCTCCAAGCTGGCTTGGCTTGAGAAGTATTACCCTCTTGCTTAGAGGACGTAGCACTTTGGGCTGGTCCGTTTCTACGAAAGGGACGAAAATTAGGTTTATTTTTGGCCTTGAAAGGCCGATCCTGAGGAAGGGCGTGGCCCTTACCCCCAGTGATATCAGAGATAATCTCTTTCAAGTCAGGGCCAAACAGCGTTTTCCCCTTGAAAGGAATGTTAAGTAGTTTGTTCTTGGAAGACGCATCAGCTGACCAAGATTTCAACCAAAGCGCTCTGCGCGCCACAATAGCAAACCCAGAATTCTTAGCCGCTAACCTAGCCAATTGCAAAGTGGCGTCTAGGGTGAAAGAATTAGCCAATTTGAGAGCGCGGATTCTGTCCATAATCTCCTCATAAGGAGGAGAATCACTATCGACCGCCTTTACTAGCTCATCGAACCAGAAACACGCGGCTGTAGTGACAGGGACAATGCATGAAATTGGTTGTAGAAGGTAACCCTGCTGAACAAACATCTTTTTAAGTAAACCTTCTAATTTTTTATCCATAGGATCTTTGAAAGCACAACTATCTTCTATGGGTATAGTGGTGCGTTTGTTTAAAGTGGAAACCGCTCCCTCGACCTTGGGGACTGTCTGCCATAAGTCCTTTCTGGGGTCGACCATAGGAAACAATTTTTTAAATATGGGGGGAGGGACGAAAGGTATACCGGGCCTTTCCCATTCTTTATTTACAATGTCCGCCACCCGCTTGGGTATAGGAAAAGCTTCTGGGAGCCCCGGGACCTCTAGGAACTTGTCCATTTTACATAGTTTCTCTGGGATGATCAAATTCTCACAATCATCCAGAGTGGATAATACCTCCTTAAGCAGAGCGCGGAGATGTTCCAACTTAAATTTAAATGTAATCACATCGGGTTCAGCTTGTTGAGAAATTTTCCCTGAATCTGAAATTTCTCCCTCAGACAAAACCTCCCTGGCCCCATCAGACTGGTGTAGGGGCATTTCAGAACCATTATCATCAGCGTCGTCATGCTCTTCAGTATCTAAAACAGAGCAGTCGCGCTTACGCTGATAAGTGGGCATTTTGGCTAAAATGTTTTTGATAGAATTATCCATTACAGCCGTTAATTGTTGCATAGTAAGGAGTATTGGCGCGCTAGATGTACTAGGGGCCTCCTGAGTGGGCAAGACTCGTGTAGACGAAGGAGGGAATGATGCAGTACCATGCTTACTCCCCTCACTTGAGGAATCATCTTGGGCATCATTTTCATTGTCACATAAATCACATTTATTTAAATGAGAAGGAACCCTGGCTTCCCCACATTCAGAACACAGTCTATCTGGTAGTTCAGACATGTTAAACAGGCATAAACTTGATAACAAAGTACAAAAAACGTTTTAAAATAAAACCGTTACTGTCACTTTAAATTTTAAACTGAACACACTTTATTACTGCAATTGCGAAAAAGTATGAAGGAATTGTTCAAAATTCACCAAAATTTCACCACAGTGTCTTAAAGCCTTAAAAGTATTGCACACCAAATTTGGAAGCTTTAACCCTTAAAATAACGGAACCGGAGCCGTTTTTAACTTTAACCCCTTTACAGTCCCTGGTATCTGCTTTGCTGAGACTCAACCAAGCCCAAAGGGGAATACGATACCAAATGACGCCTTCAGAAAGTCTCTTCTATGTATCAGAGCTCCTCACAAATGCGACTGCATGTCATGCCTCTCAAAAACAAGTGCGCAATACCGGCGCGAAAATGAGGCTCTGCCTATGATTAGGGAAAGCCCCTAAAGAATAAGGTGTCTAAAACAGTGCCTGCCGATATAATTTTATCAAAATACCCAGATTAAATGATTCCTCAAGGCTAAATATGTGTAATATATGAATCGATTTAGCCCAGAAAAAGTCTACAGTCTTAATAAGCCCTTGTGAAGCCCTTATTTACTATCTTAATAAACAGGGCTTACCGGATCCCATAGGGAAAATGACAGCTTCCAGCATTACATCGTCTTGTTAGAATGTGTCATACCTCAAGCAGCAAGAGACTGCTCACTGTTCCCCCAACTGAAGTTAATTCCTCTCAACAGTCCTGTGTGGAACAGCCATGGATTTTAGTAACGGTTGCTAAAATCATTTTCCTCATACAAACAGAAATCTTCATCTCTTTTCTGTTTCAGAGTAAATAGTACATACCAGCACTATTTTAAAATAAACTCTTGATTGAATAATAAAAACTACAGTTAAACACTAAAAAACTCTAAGCCATCTCCGTGGAGATGTTGCCTGTACAACGGCAAAGAGAATGACTGGGGTAGGCGGAGCCTAGGAGGGATCATGTGACCAGCTTTGCTGGGCTCTTTGCCATTTCCTGTTGGGGAAGAGAATATCCCACAAGTAAGGATGACGCCGTGGACCGGACACACCTATGTTGGAGAAAATTACATGCTCTGATCAGACCCTGCAGCACTGTGTGTTTAACCTCTGCAATTGGGTAAAATACACAGTAGAAATACAGGGACTCACTGTGCACTGCTAGCCCTGAGCGGAAAACACGGCTGACCCAATCAGCAGCGCTAGTTGCAAACCGCTTCAAGTCCTGCGAGCCCTGAGCGGTATTTCTACTATGTGTTTAACCCCTTTGTAGGTGTTAAACACACAGTGCTGCAGGGTCGATAGTCTTAATTACATGCTCTAATGGATTACAGCATGTCATTTTTCAATTAAAAATCGCACTTTAAAGCAGCTTTAACTTAAAAGAACAGATCTGAAAAATAAAACAGCAGCCATTAAATAGGTTAAATATTTTTTACCTTATTACTTTTCATGCAAAAATATCAAGTTGATGTTACAACTGCAAAATAGAAAATGTGTGCCTAACTGTTCATCAGCTCTGTAAGTGCACAGATAAAGGTGGTCTTGTAAGCACATAAGCATATCACCACAAATTTCATTCTAATGTACAAGTAATGGAAGCTTTTTGAGTGCTTACAAAATTGAGTCAAGATATAGAAATGCTGGTAGGTATGATGCCACTTTTTTGGCTCACCCTAGCAGCACTCGCCTAATAATGAACCACAAATAAAAGCTCAAACAGAACTAGAAAATGCACAAAAATTAAGCAAATCATGATGAAAAACAAATTATGCTTACTAGATAATTTCCTTTCCTTCTGTAAAGGGAGAGTGCACAGCTGCATTCCTTACTTGTGGGAAATACTGAACCTGGCCACCAGGAGAAGGCAAAGACACCCTAACCAAAGTCTTAAATACCTCCCCCCCACTAATTTCATCCCCCAGTCATTCTGCCGAGGGAACAAGGAACAGTAGGAGAAAAATCAGGGTGAAAAACAGAATTTATGCTTACCTGATAAATTACTTTCTCCAACGGTGTGTCCGGTCCACGGCGTCATCCATTACTTGTGGGAAATATTCTCCCCCACAGGGAAAGGCAAGGAGAGCACACAGCAAGAGCTATCCATATAGCTCCCCCTCTGGCTCCGCCCCCCAGTCATTCGACCGACGGTTAGGAGAAAAAGGAGAAACTATAGGGTGCCGTGGTGACTGTAGTGTATAAAGAAAATTTTTTCAACCTGATTAAAAAACCAGGGCGGGCCGTGGACCGGACACACCGTTGGAGAAAGTAATTTATCAGGTAAGCATAAATTCTGTTTTCTCCAACATTGGTGTGTCCGGTCCACGGCGTCATCCATTACTTGTGGGAACCAATACCAAAGCTTTAGGACACGGATGAAGGGAGGGAGCAAATCAGGTTACCTAAACGGAAGGCACCACGGCTTGCAAAACCTCTCCCCCAAAAATAGCCTCCGAAGAAGCAAAAGTATCAAATTTGTAGAATTTGGCAAAAGTGTGCAGAGAAGACCAAGTTGCTGCCTTACATATCTGGTCAACAGAAGCCTCGTTCTTGTAGGCCCATGTGGAAGCCACAGCCCTAGTAGAGTGAGCTGTGATACGGTCAGGAGGCTGCCGTCCGGCAGTCTCATAAGCCAAGCGGATAATGCTTTTCAGCCAGAAAGAGAGAGGTGTAGCAGTAGCTTTTTGACCTCTCCTCTTACCAGAGTAAACGACAAACAAAGATGAGGTTTGTCTAAAATCTTTTGTTGCTTCTAAATAGAACTTTAAAGCACGAACAACATCTAAATTGTGTAATAAACGTTCCTTCTTTGAAACTGGATTCGGACACAAAGAAGGAACAACTATTTCCTGGTTGATGTTCTTGTTGGAAACAACTTTTGGAAGAAAACCAGGCTTAGTACGCAAAACAACCTTATCTGAATGAAAAACCAGATATGGTGGATTACACTGCAAAGCAGATAATTCAGAAACTCTTCTAGCAGAAGAAATAGCAACCAAAAACAGAACTTTCCAAGATAATAACTTAATATCTATGGAATGTAAAGGTTCAAACGGAACCCCTTGAAGAACTGAAAGAACTAAATTTAGACTCCAAGGAGGAGTCATGGGTCTGTAAACAGGCTTGATTCTAACCAAAGCCTGAACAAAAGCTTGTACATCTGGCAAAGCTGCCAGTCGTTTGTGCAACAAGACGGATAATGCAGAAATCTGTCCTTTTAGAGAACTAGCTGACAACCCTTTATCCAAACCTTCTTGGAGAAAGGAGAGAATCTTTGGAATTTTAATCTTACTCCAGGAGAATCCTTTGGATTCACACCAACAGATATATCTTTTCCATATTTTATGGTAAATCTTTCTAGTCACAGGTTTTCTGGCTTGGACCAGAGTATTTATCACAGAATTTGAAAACCCACGCTTGGATAAAATCAAGCGTTCAATTTCCAAGCAGTCAGCTGCAGAGAAACTAGATTTGGATGTTCGAATGGACCTTGTACTAGAAGATCCTGTCTCAAAGGTAGCTTCCATGGTGGAGCCGATGACATATTCACCAGGTCTGCATACCAAGTCCTGCGTGGCCACGCAGGATCTATCAGAATCACCGAGGCCTTCTCCTGTTTGATCCTGGCTATGAGCCTGGGAAGGAGAGGAAACGGTGGAAACACATATGCTAGGTTGAACGACCAAGGCGCCACTAATGCATCCACTAGAGTCGCCTTGGGATCCCTGGATCTGGACCCGTAGCAAGGTATCTTGAAGTTCTGACGGGACGCCATTAGATCCATGTCTGGAATGCCCCATAATTGGGTTAACTGAGCAAAGACCTCCGGATGGAGTTCCCACTCCCCCGGATGGAAAGTCTGACGACTCAAATAGTCCGCCTCCCAGTTGTCTACTCCTGGGATGTGAATAGCAGATAGATGGCAGGAGTGATTCTCTGCCCATTGGATTATCTTGGTTACTTCCTACATCGCTAGGGAACTCTTTGTTCCCCCCTGATGATTGATGTACGCAACAGTCGTTATGTTGTCCGACTGAAATCTTATGAACCTGGCTTCCGCTAGCTGAGGCCAAGCCAGGAGCGCATTGAATATAGCTCTTAGTTCCAAAATGTTTATCGGGAGAAGCGACTCTTCCCGCGACCATAGGCCCTAGTCCCAGACCGCGCCCCACCCCAAGAGGCTGGCGTCGGTCGTGACGATGACACACTCCGGTCTGCGGAAACTCATTCCCTGAGACAGGTGATCCTGGGTCAACCACCAGAGAAGTGAGTCCCTGGTTACCTGATCTACTTGAATTTGGGGAGACAAGTCTGTATAGTCCCCATTCCACTGATTGAGCATGCATAGCTGTAATGGTCTTAGATGAATTAGAGCAAAAGGAACCACATCCATTGCTGCGACCATTAGTCCTATTACTTCCATGCATTGAGCTATGGAGGGTTGAGGAATAGAATGAAGAACTCAACAAGCTTTTAGAAGCTTTGCCTTTCTGACTTCTGTGAGAAAGATCTTCATTTCCACAGAATCTATTATTGTTCCCAGAAAAGGAACCCTTGTGGACGGTGACAGTGAACTTTTTTCTATGTTCACCTTCCACCCGTGAGATCTGAGAAAGGCCAACACAATGTCTGTATGAGCCCTCGCTTTGGAAAGGGACGACGCTTGGATTAGGATGTCGTCTAGATAAGGTGCTACAGCGATGCCCCTCGGCCTTAGGACCGCTAGAAGGGACCCTAGCACCTTTGTGAAAATTCTGGGAGCGGTGGCTAAACCGAATGGAAGAGCCACAAACTGGTAATGTTTGTCCAGAAAGGCCAACCTCAGGAACTGATGATGAGATTTGTGGATTGGGATATGCAGATACGCATCCTTTAGATCCATGGTAGTCAAAAATTGACCCTGCTGGATTGTCGGTAAGATTGTCCGAATGGTTTCCATCTTGAAGGATGGAACTCTGAGGAACTTGTTTAATATCTTTAAATCCAGAATTGGCCTGAAAGTTCCCTCTTTTTTGGGAACCACAAACAGGTTTGAGTAAAAACCTAGACCTTGTTCCCCGGAGGGGACTGGGTTTATCACTCCCATCTTTGATAGGTCTCTTACACAATGTAAGAATGCCTGTTTCTTTATCTGGTCTGAAGATAAGCGAGGCAGGTGGAACCTTCCCTTTGGAGGAAGTCCCTTGAATTCTAACAGGTATCCCTTGGAAACTATCTCTAGTGCCCAGGGATCCAGAACATCTCTTGCCCAAGCCTGAGCGAAGAGAGATAGTCTGCCCCCTACCAGATCCGGTCCCGGATCGGGGGCTACCCCTTCATGCTGTCTTGGTAGCAGCAGCAGGTTTCTTGGTTTGTTTACCCTTGTTCCAGCCTTGCATGGGCTTCCAAGCGGGTTTGGGCTGGGCCGCGTTACCTTCTTGTCTAGCGGCAGTGGAGTTATTAGCCGGTCCGTTCCTGAAATTGCGAAAGGAACGAAAATTAGACTTGTTCTTAGCCTTAAAAGGCCTATCCTGTGGGAGGGCAGGGCCCTTACCCCCAGTGATGTCTGAAATAATTTCCTTCAATTCCGGCCCAAAAAGGGTCTTACCCTTGAAAGGAATATTCAGTAACTTAGTCTTGGACGACACATCTGCCGACCAGGATTTTAGCCAAAGCGCCCTCCGCGCTACTATAGCAAAACCTGAGTTTTTCGCCGCCAATTTCGTTATTTGAAAGGCGGCATCCAATATAAAGGAATTAGCTAACTTTAATGCGTGAATTCTGTCCATGACTTCTTCATAGGAAGTCTCTTTCTGGAGCGACCTTTCTAGTTCTTCGAACCAAAAGGACGCCGCTGAAGTGACAGTAATAACACACGTAGCTGGTTGAAGGATGAACCCTTGCTGAACAAAAATCTTTTTAAGCAATCCTTCCAATTTTTTATCCATAGGATCTTTGAAAGCGCAGCTGTCCTCTATAGGAATAGTTGTGCGCTTCGCTAGTGTTGAAACAGCTCCCTCAACCTTCGGGACCGTTTGCCATGCGTCCCTTCTAGGGTCTACTATGGGAAACATTTTCTTAAATATAGGAGGTGGGGCAAAGGGTACACCTGGCTTCTCCCACTCCTTTTCCACTATGTTCGCTACCCTCTTAGGTATTGGAAAAGCGTCGTCGTGCACAGGGACCTCTAAAAATTTGTCCAATTTGCACAACTTCTCTGGTACTACCATGGAATCACAGTCATCCAGAGTAGCTAATACCTCCTTAAGCAAAGCGCGGAGATGTTCTAGTTTAAACTTAAATGCCACTAGATCAGGTTCTGCCTGTTGAGAAATTTTTCCTGAATCTGAAATTTCACCCTCAGACAGCCCTTCCCTTACAGCCAATTCCGATTGATGCAAGGGTAAAATAGATAAGGCATCGTCAGCGTCTGATTGTTCATCCTTTTTATCTGTATTTAAAACTGAACAATCACGCTTTCTCTGAAAAGCTGGCAGTTTGGATAAAAGATTTGCTATAGAATTATCCACTACTACTGATAATTGTTGCATAGAAATAAGCACTGGCGCGCTAGGTGTCGCCTGCGCGGGCAAAGCTGGTGTAGACACAGAAGGAGAGGATGTAGAGCTATCCCCACTACCTTCATTAGATAAATCATCTTGGGCAACATTATGAAAAATAACAGAGCTGTCCTGATTTTGTTTGGACGCTATGGCGCAATTATCACAAACACTCGAAGGGGGAACCACATTTGTCTCTATACACACAGAACATAGGTTATCTGATGGAACAGACATGTTAAACAGATTTAGGCAGGCAAACAATGCAATAAAAACGATTTTAAACAAAAACGTTACTGTCTCTTTAAATAATAAAATGACACATTTATTTCTGAATGTTCAAAAAACTATGAAGGCAATATCCGATTTTTCTGAAATTTGGACCCCAGAGTCTTAATGCTTAGAAAGTATTGCACAGCAAATATGGAGACTCTAGCTCTTAGCAAACCGGAGCTAATTGTTGGATTTAACCGTTTTTATACACGACAATCCCTGCTACAGACTTGTTGCAGCTTTTTACCTTCCTTAGGGGTCACCATTCACAGAAAAAAGCCTTTTGGAGTCACTTTCTGAGCCACAGGACCCTATCTGCATGCACTGCCTTGTAAATCAACTGTGCAGCTGAAGCACCAAAATGAGGCTTCCTCCCTCAGCACACTAGAGTGAAGGGGCCTTCCTGACTAGATTTAGGTGTCTAAAACAAGCCAGATCAATAAAAAACGTTCCCCAGTGTATGTGAGCTTATAAAATATTTCAAATGGTATCATATTGTAATAAAAACCAATCGATTTTGCCCCTAACAGTGTCTACCAGCATAAAAAACAAAAAGGGGAAGCCTGTTATCTTTTTTGCTGAGGTGAAAAGAAATATGACTGTCATCTAGCATTAGCCTGTGTTGTTAGAAGGAGACCAGTCATACCTGAAGCAGATGAGTCTGCAAACTGTTACCCCCAACTGAAGTTCTCTTGTTTCAACAGTCCTGCGTGATAACAGTAATGGATTTTAGTTACTGTCTGCTAAAATCATAGCCCTCTTAAACAGAAATCTTCATCACTTTTCTGTTATAGAGTAAATAGTACAAGCCAGCACTATTTTAAAATAACAAACTCTTGATAGAAGAATAAAAAACTACAACTAACACCACAAACTCCTCGCCATCCCCGTGGTAGATGCTACTTGTTCAGAGCGGCAAGAATGACTGGGGGGCGGAGCCAGAGGGGGAGCTATATGGACAGCTCTTGCTGTGTGCTCTCCTTGCCTTTCCCTGTGGGGGAGAATATTTCCCACAAGTAATGGATGACGCCGTGGACCGGACACACCAATGTTGGAGAAAAGGTGTCAGAAGAATAAATTGAAATTTAGGGCCACCCATCGGAGAACACGGGCGGGAGCTGTGGATTCTCCCTGTACAGAAGGAAAGGAAATTATCTGGTAAGCATAATTTATGTTTTCCTTCTTAATACAGGGAGAGTCCACAGCTGCATTCCTCCCTTGTGGGAAATTATACCCAAGCTCCAGGACACTGAAAGCTAACGGGAGGGTAAAAAAAGAGAGGCAGCCCCTTATCTGAGGGCACCACAGCCTGCAAAACATTTCTCCCGAAGGCTGCTTCAGCAGAAGCAGAAAAACATCAAACTTGTAAAATTTAGAAAAAAGTATGTAAGGAGGACCAGGTCTGATCCATAGAGGCCTTACAAATCTGATCCATTTTTGAAGGCCCAAGAGGAGGCCAATGCGCTCATAGAATGAGCCGTAATCCTTTGAGGAGGTTTAAGACCCGCTGACTCATATGCTAAGCGGATGATACTCCTCAACCAAACAGATAAGGAAGTCGAAGAGGCCCTCTGACCCCTACGCTTTCCAGAATAGATAAACAGAGAAGAAGATTGTCTAAAATCTTTCGGAATGTTAGGATTTCTTCCTAAGGTTGTGTTAAATCGCAACTTAGTTAGTAGAACAGCCTTATCAGCATGGAACACCAGATAAGAAGGGTCACATTGCAAGGCAGCAATCTCAGACTCGAGCGTGCAGAAGCAATAGCTAGTAGAAAAAGAACCTTCAAAGACAACAACTTAATGTCAACCTCATGCATAGGCTCAAATGTAGCCCGTTGGCAACTTTAAGAACAAGATTTAAACTTCAAGGAGGAGCATTGGATCTCAACACCGGCCTGATCCTAGTCAGAACCTTAAAAAGACTGTACATCCAGAAGCTCAGCGAGCCTCTTTGTGCAGTAAAGCAAACAGGGCCAAAATCTGTCCCTTCAAGGAACTAGCTGAGAGGCCCTTCTCCAGTCCATCCTGGAGAAAAGAAATTATCATGTGCCAGGACAAACCACGATCTTCATACCAGAATAAGTAGGTCCTCCACACCTTATGATAGATGCGATGAGTAGCCGGCGTACGAGCTTGAATAAGAGTATCAATAACACTCTCATAAAACCCTCTTGGCTAAGACTAAGCGTTTAATCTCCACGCAGTCAGCCTCAACAGAATCTAGATCTTGATGAAGAAAGGGGCCTTGTTCCAGCAGATCCCTGGGAAAAGGTAACCTCCAAGGAGGAGATGACGACAGCCCCTAGATTCGCGGACCATATCCTTCGCGGCCACGATGGAGCAATCAGTATCACCGACGCCTGCTCCTTTATGATTCGAGCCACCACTCGAGAAAGGAGTGGAAATGGCAGGAAAAGAGAAATTAGATTGAACCTCCAAGGCACTGCTAATGCATCTATTAGCTCCGCCTAAGGATCCCTGGACCTCGACCCATATCTGGGAAGCTTGGTATCTTATCTCCGGTGTTCCCCACCTGTTGCATATCTCCGCAAACACTTCGGGATGGAGATACCATTCCCGCGGATTAAAAGATTGTCGAGAAAATCCGCTTCCCAGATGTCCACACCCGGAATGTGGATCGCTGACAGCGAACAGTTGTGGGTCTCCGCCCACTCCAGAATCTGAGATACTTCCCTCATTGCTAGGGAGCTTCTCGTTGCCCCCTGATGGTTGATGTAAGCCACCAAGGTTATATGGTCAGATTGGAATCAGATAAATTGGGACAAACCCAGAAGGGACCAAGCCTTCAGAGCAATGAATATTGCCCTCCTGCATCCACAGACCCTGCGCCTTCTTGGCGCCCCAAACAACTCCCCATCCTGACAGACTTGCGTCTGTAGTCACAGTCACCCAGGATGGTCTTAAAAAGGATATCCAGACAGAGCCACCAAGAGAGCGATTCTCTTGACCAGTTGTCCAGAGAAATCTGTCGAGACAGATCGAAATGATTGACGTTCCACTGCCTCCGCATGCAGTCGCCTGAGGTGCAACCTGGCAAAGAGAACGATGTCCATGCTGGACACCATGAGACAAATCACCTCCATACACTGAGCCACAGATGGCCCTAAGGAAGTATGGAGGGCAAGACATGTTGAAGGTAGCTCGCAACTTCTCTGGTCTGTTAGAAATATTCCCATGTCTATGGAGTCTATTATGGTGCCCAGGAATTCCACCCTGGTGCTTGGAATAAGAGAACTCCTTTATCTATTTATCTTCCCTCTGTGGGATCGAAAAAGACAGGAGAGATTCCGAATGGTCTTCCACCAGACGAAACAATGGTGCTTGTATCAGAATATCGTCCAAGTAGGGAGCTACTGCTACACCCCGGGTTCTGGCGACTGCTAGAAGAGCCCCTAGAACCTTCGTAAAATTCTTGTAGCAGTAGCTGGACCAAACGGAAGTGCAATGAACTGGAAGTGCTGGTCCAGGAACACAAACCTGAGGAACTGGAAGAGTTTCCTGTGGATTGGAAGGTGAAGAAATGCCTACTTCAGATCTATAGTGCTCATAAACTGCCCTTCCTGAATTAAGGGAAGGATGGACATTATTGTTCAAGGGGATATTTAGAAACTTGTTTAAGCACTTTAGGTCCAGAACTGGACGGAAAGTTCCATCCTTCTATGGGACCACAAAAATGTTTGAATAGTATTCCAAACCTCTCTCTGCGATAGGTACTGGAACCCTATCTTGTAACCCTGAGCTATGACCTCCAGGGACCCAAGGATCCTGCACGTCCCTGAACCAAGCCTCTAAAGAGCGACAGTCTGCCCCCTACACGATCCAAAATAGGACCGGGGCTGCCCCTTGATGCGGACTTGGTCTCAGCGGGCTTCTTGCTCTGCTTGGATCTATTCCAGGACTGAGCCGGCTTCCAAATACTCTTGGTTTACTCTGGCTTAGCGGTGGCCTGATGCTGGGCTTTTATCAGAACTAAAAGGAATGAAAATACAAACTTTGTCCCTTAGATTTGTTCTCCTTATCTTACGGTATGAAGGCACCCTTGGCCCCTGAAACCGTGGAAATAGTCAAACAAACTCTTTCCCTTAAAGGAAAGGGAAAGAGACTAGACTTAGAAGTTATATCTGTCAGTCTGAACAGAAAACCTGAAGTCTTAGCCTTAGGCTAATTAATCTGTGTAATAACAGCACAGATAAGAATTAGTAACCCAGAAGGCCGTAATCATTTCCTGAAAAATGTCGAGGGAACCCTCCACCTTGATCAATTTCGAGGAGGAGACGCACCAAAAGGTAGCCAATCCAGCAACTTCAGCGACAAACACCGCCAGTAAAAGAAAATATCCCCTAGGTTGAAACACCCTCTTTAACAGAGTTTCCATCCTTATATCCGGCAGCTCTATGAACGACAAACTATCCTCACACGGGCTAGTATTATGTGTGGCAAGCGTTAAAATAGCGCCAACCAAGTAGGGATGGGAAAAAGAAAACCCACCCTCATAGAGAGCCCGGAACGGGATCCTTAAAAGGCAGACGACGGGCAAGAGGAATCTAATCCTATCCCACTCGTCCTTAATAATGATGCCATCAAATTTAGGACCCAGAGGTTGGTCTGGCAGCTCAGCCTTTGAAACCTCTAATATAGTCAAAACCTCCTTTAGTAGAAAACGTAAACGTTCTACCATAAATCTAAAAACTGGATCCTCCACAGGCAGAGGATTATAGGCAGCAGACTCCAACCATGAAAGTTCACACTCTGAAGTTTCATAGAGAACCTCATCCTCTGATAACTGGTCAGATATATCCGATAAATTACATGATGCCCGCTGGGCAGGAGTGCAAGATTTCACCTTTTGCTTGCCCCTTCAATTTGAAACAATCTTACCGGAATCTATGCAGTGGAACAGAAACACTGTCCTTCAAGTTTGACAGATTGTAGCAGCGCTTCTGACATGGACTTGAGTGAAATAAAGCAGGCAGCAAAACTCGTCAACGCTAATTGCTTAGGAGCTGTTGAGTCTGGATGGTTTCGCAGAAAGACTCTCGCTGCATCTCCAGACTCTTACTTTCATCACTGAGAGGCTGACAAGACTACTTAAAACTCCAGTCCCATCTCGAAAAGTACTACCCTCCATAAGCAGTGGCGTCACTGGGGGGGGGGGGGGGCGCACCCGGGTGACACCCTCCAGGGGGTGACACCAAAAAAAAATTTTTTTTTTTTTTTTTTTTTTTAAATTTTATTGAAATTCAAAGAAATACAATGTTGAGATGCATAGATTTTTTTTTATTAGAGGGGCTGGCATTTGTGAACATTGGTGGGACTGGGGAAGATGTAGACACACAATTTTTTTGCCCCTTGAGCCAGTGCTGCAATTTCAACAAATAGTTTTCCCGGCTGCTTTTGCTTGTTTGTACTTTGCTTCTCCCCTGCCCAATTTCGCTATGAATGTTGTGGGCATGCCGTGGGGCTTGCAAAGTTGCGCTGCTAGCCTAAACCTGCCTGCCTTTCTGTGCTCACTGCTTAGTGACATGTGGAGCAGTGGAGTCACTCACTGCTGTGCTGTCTCTCTAAACGGGAACTGGCAAATCATGAGGGGATGCCTGGCACCTGACCGCAGGACTGTTTGACACTGTCTTTAAAGTGAAGGAGCCATGTATGATGCCCACCAGACCATTACGGTTACGGTGCACTAAGTGCACACTTAACAGGTAGGAGGGCGGGCGGGGGTCTGAGGGTGGGCAGAGTGCAGAGGTGATTGGCCATAAGAAGCGGTAGGCACGCGGCCCGGGGCTGTGCACTGACAGGCTTGGAACAGAGTCAGAGAGCAGAATTTTCATAGTTTGCACCTAAAACTTTTCTTTAGTGATTTATTTTTAGAGTGCTCTGTTTATCTTTCATTTGATGCTCTGCTGAGCCAGGGAGCAGCTCTAGGCATGCGCTTTATAATTAATGCAGTTTACATATTTTGTAAGTGTGTGTCTGTGTTTTTGTGTGTGTGTCTGAGTGTGTTTCCGAGTGTTTGTGTGTGCATCTGAGTATGTTTTAAGTGTGTCTGAGTGTTTGTATGTGTGTTTGCCTGTGTTTTTGTATGTGTCTGCTTTCTGGGGTGGGGGTGACACCATAACTTACCGCACCGGGTGACACCAACCCTAGTGACGCCACTATAAGGAACTACTCTATCTTCTGTACACTACTCTGCCAACCTCCTGTGACGAAAGGCAAAGAATGACTGGGGGATGAGAGAAGTGGGGGAAGTATTTAAGCCTTTGGCTGGGGTGTCTTTGCCTCCTTCTGGTGGCCAGGTTCAGCATTTCCCACAAGTAAGGAATGCAGCTGTGGACGACTCCCTTTATTAAGAAGGAAAAACATAAATTATGCTTACCTGATAATTTCATTCCCATCGAAGGGAGGAGAGTCCACGGCTTCATTCATTACTTGTGGGAATCAAGAACCTGGCCACCAGGAGGAGGCAAAGACACCCCAGCCAAAGGCTTAAATACGTCCCCCACTTTCCTCATCCCCCAGTCATTCTGCCGAGGGAACCAGGAACAGTAGGAGAAATATCAGGATAGAAAAGGTAACAGAAGATGAATAAATTTAGGGCCGCCCAACGGAGATACGGGCGGGAGCCATGGACTTTCCTCCCCTCGATAGAAATGAAATTATCAGGTAAGCATAATTTATGTTTTCCATCTAAAGGGGAGAAGAGTCCATGGCTTGATGCATTACTTGTGGGAACATATACCAAAGATCTAGAGGATACTGAATGAAACCGGGAGGGTAAAAGGCAGACCCTAATCTGAGGGCACCACCGCCTGCAAAACCTCTCTCCCAAAAACAGCTTCCGCAGAAGCAAAAACGTCAAATTTGTAAAACAGCTTCCGCAGAAGCAAAAACGTCAAATTTGTAAAACTTTGTAAAAGTGTGTAAGAAGGACCAGGTAGCCGCCTTACAAATTTGCTCCATAGAGGCCTCATTCTTGAAGGCCCAAGACTTAGCCACAGCTCTAGTCGAATGAGCCGTGATCCTGTGAGGAGGCTTATGTCCCGCTGTCTCATAAGCCAAGCGAATCAAGCGCCTCAACCAAAAAGACAAAGTAGCAGCAGAGGAACTTAGCCCCTTGCGGTTCCCAGAATGCACCACAAAAAGAAATGTAGACTGTCTGAAATCCTTTGTAGCCTGAAGATAGAACTTCAAGGCACGAACCACATTCAGGTTATGAAGTAACCTCTCCTTTGAAGAAGAAGGGTTAGGACACAAAGAAGGAACAACTATTTCCTGATTGATGTTACGGATGGACACCACCTTGGGGAGAAACTCCAACCCAGTGCGAAGTACAGCCTTATCCGCATGAAACACTAGATAAGGAGGATCACATTGCAAGGCAGCTAGTTCAGATACTCTGCATGCAGATGCAATAGTCAACAGGAAGAGAACCTTCCACGACAGAATCTTAAATGTCAATGGAATGCATAGGTACAAACGGAACCCTCTGCAAAACCTTAAGGACTAAGTTTAAGCTCCAAGGGGGAGCCGACTGTCTAAAGACAGGCCTAATTCTAGACAGAGCCTGAACAAAAGATTGAATGTCAGGGAGCTAAGAGAGTCTCCTATGCAACAATACTTATAATGCCGAAATCTGTTCCTTTAAGGAACTAGCGGCAAGACCCTTCTTCAAACCATCTTGGAGAAAGGACAGAATCCTGGACACCTTCACCTTGTGCCAAGATATTCATGCTTCTCACACCAGGACAAGTAAGTCCTCCACACCTTATGATAGATGTGATGAGTGACTGGCTTCCTTGCCTGAATTAGAGTATCAATCACACCTTCTGAAAAGCCTCTCTTGGCTAAGACTAGGCGTTCAATCACCACACAGTCAGCCTCAGAGAATCTAGATTTTGATGCTGAAAGGGGCCCTGTGACAGCAGATCCCTGCGACAGGGTAACCTCCACGGCGGAGAGGATGATATTACCCACAAGATCCGCAAACCACGTCCTCCGCAGCCACGAAGGAGCAATCAGAATGGCCGGGGCCCGCTCCTGTTTGATGCGTGCCACTACGTGAGGTAGAAGTGGTAACGGTGGAAAAATGTAAGCTAGGCTGAATCCCCAAGGAACCAGTAAGGCATCTATCAGCTCTGCCTGGGGATCCCTGGACCTCGACCCGTATCGAGGAAGCTTGCAATTGAGTCTGGACGCCATGAGATCTATCTCCGGCGCTCCCCATCTGTGACAAATCTACACAAACACCTCAGTGGGGGGGGGGGGGGGGGAAGAGACCATTCCCCCGGATGAAGGATTGTCAGCTGATAAAGTCCGCTTTCCAGTTGTCCACACCCGGAATGTGAATCTCTGAGAGCGAGCAGTCATGGGACTCCACCCACTCCAGAATCCGAGACACCTCTCATCGCAAGAGAGCTCTTCGTACCCCCCTGATGGTTGATGTAAGCCACGAGGTAATGTCAGTCTGGAATCTGATGAAACTGACCAACTCCAGAGAAGGCCATGCCTTCAAAGCATTGTAAATTGCTCGTAGTTCTAGGATGTTGATCGGAAGTAGAGATTCCTCCCTGTACCACCTTCCTTGTGCCATCCTGCCACCCACAACAGCTCCCTATCCTGTCAGGCTGGCGTCCATTATCGAAATCTCCCAGGATGGTCGCAAGAAGGATGTCCCCATGGACAGTTGCTCAGGACGAATCCACTAAGAGGGATTTCCGAGTCCGAGCATCCATGGATATCAGCTGTGATAGATCTGAATGATCGCCGTTCTACTGTCTCAACATGCACAATTGAAGAGGTCTGAGATGGAACCTGGCGAATGGGATGACATCTATACTTGACACCATGAGACCTATCACCTTCATACATTGAGCCAACGACAGGCTTTTAGAGGACTGAAGGGCAAGACAGGTGGACACAAGCTTCCTGCGCCGCTAATCTGAGAGAAATATCTTCATGGACATAGAGTCTATTATCGTACCCAGGAACTCCACCCTGTTGCTGGCAACCAGGGAACTCTTTCCTGCGTTGATCTTCCAACCGTGAGATTGGAGCAGAAAAAGAGCCCTCGAATGATCCTCTTCGAGGCTGAGCAACGGTGGCTGAACTAGGATGTCGTCCAGGTAAGGCGCCACCGCAATGCCCCTGGATCTGGCCACTGCAAGAGGCGCCCCCAAGAACCTTCAAAAAGACTCTCGGGGCCGTCACCAGACCAAAAGGAAGGGCCACAAACTGGAAGTGTTGTTCAAGAAACGCAAATCTTAGGAACCTGAAGTGGTCCCTGAGAATTGGCACATGAAGGTAAGCTTCCTTCAAGTCTACAGTTATGAACTGTCCCTCTTGAACTAGGGACAGAATAGATCTGATGGTTTCCATTTTGAACGATGGAACACTCAGAAACTTGTTTTAACACCTTAGGTCCAGAATCGGGTGGAACCTGCTCTCCTCCTTTGGAACCACAAAAATATTGGAATAGTACCCTAGACCCCTTTCTGCTAGGGGTACTAGTACAATAACCCCCGAGAGAGGCGAGATCTCTCACACACTCTAGAAAGGCCTCTCTCTTCTATGGTCTTGAAGACAGGTTTGACAGGAGGAATCTGCAATCGGGTGTATGGGATCTGAACCCTATCCTGTAAACCTGGGAGACCACTTCTAGAACCCTAGGTTCCTGAACGTCCTGCAACCATGCGTCTGAGAATTGAGATAATCTGCCCCCCTACGTGATCCGCAGACCGGTCGGGGGCCGCCCCTTCATGCAGATTTCGTCTCAACAGGCTTCTTGCTCTGCTTAGACTTGTTCCAAGATTGAGCCAGCTTCTAAGATCCCTTGGACTGGTCCGCTTTTTCGGCGGGGTGCTGGCGCTGGGCCTTGTCCACACAAAAAGTAGATCATTTAGGCTTAGCCTTCTTATCCTGTGGTAGAAAAGCTCAATTGCGTCCCGTAACCATGGATATAATCAAATCCAATCCTGGACTGAACAGGATCTTTCCTTGAAAAGGCAAGGCCTTGCCTTAGAGGTCATGTCCGTAGACCAAGTTTAGCCGCAGAGCCCTGCGCGCTAAAACAGAAAAACCTTGACACCTTAGCATTCAGGCGAATAATTTGCATATTGGCATCACAGATGAAAGAATTGGCGATCTTCAGCACCTTAATCTTCTCCTGTATCTCGTCGATGGATGTTTCCCCCTCAACCATTTCACACAGGGATTCACACCAATATGTCACACAATATGTCACAGCTCCAGCGACCACCGCAAAGGACGCGGCTGGCTGAAAAACAAACCCTGTGTGCTGAAACATCTTTCTCAACATTTTTTCCAGCTTTTTATCCATGGGCTCTTAAAATGACAAACTATCCTCGAGGGGAATAGTCGTCCGCTTCGCAAGCGTAGAGATAGCCCCATCCACCTTAGGGATGGTCCCCCACAGCAGGTTCCTCCGGTATCTTAGGTTCCGGAACATCCAGAGTAGCAAGCACCTGCCGTAGCAGAAAGTGAACCAGGCTCCTCTGCCGCCGGAGATTTAGATGACACCGACTCCGACCCAGAAGGGGCATCCTCCAAAGAGTCGGAGTGGGGCTCGTCATCGTATAGAGCCTTTGGATATTCCATCAGCGAGGACAAACCATGGGCCGGGCTTGCGCTTTGCAGAACGTTGTAAGGCACGGATCACTTTCGAAACCGCAGATTCCAGTTGGTCCGCATAATCTGACGGCCAACGAATCTCTCCTGAAGGTGTAACGGTTGGACCCTGGGGTGCTGCATGTGCAATCTGAGATGAATGTAGGGAACGCACCTCCCGGGACTAAGAACCCTCAGAGGTGGACGGCTCAGTAGTGCTAGACATCCGTTTACATTTAGATGTTGTAACTTTATCAAGGCATGTGGAACATAGTTGAGCAGGCTGATCTACCAGAACCTCCTCACAATAAACACAGGAATGAGGAATTTATTAAGGAATAAGAGTCCTCCATCGCTTGCGCGTTTGGTTAGACTAACTTTATTAATTAAAAAGGCACCTTTATACCACCAATGGCCGGGGCACTCACCACCTCCTAGGACCCGGACTACAGACACCACCATGTCTCCTGCGCCACAGATCAGCAGGAAGGATAGATAGCCACACCCAGTCACATGGAATGCCTGGCAGGACTGCCCCTGCACTAGAGAAAAACTTGCCAAAAAATGGCAGTGCAAAGTTTCCACATGTAACCTGAAAGTTCCACACATTGCCAGAGCCTCATCTCGCATATAACGCAGCAATGACACAATAAACAATATCATGTATAAACCCCCCTGTTCAATAATCCCCCTTCCATGAATATTAACCCTTGATTCTGTAAAGATAAAAAGGTGCCACACTGTGACCCTGTCTTCTATGTTATTAAAAAAAAAATAAAATGAAACAATCTTACCAAAATCTACGCCCTGAAACAGGAACACGGCCCTTCAAGTGCGACAGGTTAGTAGCCTCGCTTGGACTTGAGTGAAGAAAGCAGGCAGCGAAACTCGTCAACGCTGATTGCTTATGGAGCTGTTAATATGAGTCGGGATGGTTTCGCAGAAAGACTCTCCCTGCATCTCCGGACTCTAACTTTCGCCCAGGCTCTCACTGAGAGACTACTCCCAAACTCCGGCACTCCTCTGCCATCCTCCTGTGACGAAAGGCAAAGAATGACTGGGGGGATGAGGGAAGTGGGGAGGTATTTAAGCCTTTGGCTGGGGTGTCTTTGTCTCCTCCTGGTGGCCAGGTTCTTAATTCCCACAAGTAATGAATGAAGCCGTAAACTCTCCTCCCCTTTAGATGGAAATAGATTCTGTCCGTAAGCCAACTAAAAAATTTTAACTTTCCTGCCAATTATTGCATAACAAAGAGACATAAAAATAAAAATAGAGAGAGATGCACTCAGCTGAGACAGAACAAAAGCTAGAAAAACTTCCGTGCCTGTTCATTTTTGGGTGCCACTCAGGGTGCATACTCTTTTAGCACACTATGCCCCTTCACAGAGAAAAAATATCCTGTAGCATATCAGTCTGACCCTGCCCAATGACAGTCCAGCGCCGAAATACCAGGCAATTCTTCTCTGAACAAGAGAAAACAACAACCCCAGACGATCGTTTCGGCCTTTTGTTGTTTTCTCTTGTTCAGAGAAGAATTGCCTGGTATTTCGGCGCTGGACTGTCATTGGGCAGGGTCAGACTGATATGCTACAGGATATTTTTTCTCTGTGAAGGGGCATAGTGTGCTAAAAGAATATGCACCCTGAGTGGCACACTATAATAAAATGAACAGGCACGGAAGTTTTTCCAGCTTTTGTTCTGTCTCAGCTGAGTGCATCTCTCTCTCTCTTTTTATTTATGCAAACTGCTCTTGGGTCTCCCTAAGAGTAAAAGGGGAAACCAGACATGGACTCCTTGCACACATGCCCTTAGAGAGATGCGACTGCACCTGACGAGGCCCACAGAAGGCCGAAACGATCGTCTGGGGTTGTTGTTTCTCTTGTTCAGAGAAGAATTGCCTGGTATTTCGGCGCTGGACTGTCATTGGGCAGGGTCAGACTGATATGCTACAGGATATTTTTTCTCTGTGAAGGGGCATAGTGTGCTAAAAGAGTATGCACCCTGAGTGGCACACTATAATAAAATGAACAGGCACGGAAGTTTTTCCAGCTTTTGTTCAGTCTCAGCTGAGTGCATCTCTCGCTCTCTTTTTATTTATGCAAATTGCTCTTGGGTCTCCCTAAGAGTAAAAGGGGAAACCAGACGTGGACTCCTTGCACACATGCCCTTCGAGAGATGCGACTGCACCTCACTGACGAGGCCCACAGAAGGCCGAAACGATTGTCTGGGGTTGTTGTTTCTCTTGTTCAGAGAAGAATTGCCTGGTATTTCGGCGCTGGACTGTCATTGGGCAGGGTCAGACTGATATGCTACAGGATATTTTTTCTCTGTGAAGGGGCATAGTGTGCTAAAAGAGTATGCACCCTGAGTGGCACACTATAATAAAATGAACAGGCACGGAAGTTTTTCCAGCTTTTGTTCTGTCTCAGCTGAGTGCATCTCTCTCTTTTTATTTATAAAAAAAGACACACCAAAAAAACCAACTTTTTTTCTTTCGTGATTCAGATAGAGCAGAAATTTAAAGCAACTTTATAATTTACTCCTATTATAAATTTTTCTTTGTTCTCTTGCTATCTTTATTTAAAAAAGTAGGAATGTGAACTTAAGAGCCGTCCCATATTTGGTTCAGTTGCTGGGTAGCTCTTGCCGATTGGTGGCTAAATGTAGCAAACCAATCGGCAAGCGCTAACCAGGTGCTGAACCAAAAATAGTCCGGCTCTTAAGTTTACATTCCTGCTTTTTCAAATAAAGATAGCAAGAGAATGAAGAAAAAATTATAATAGGAATACATTAGAAAGTTGCTTAAAATTGCATGCTCTATCTGAATCACAAATGAAAAAAAATTGGGTTTAGTATCCCTTTAAGAAAGCAGACCAACAAGTATAGCAGATTCTCGTTAACCAGGACAAAAACAAAATATATGCTTACCTGATAAATTTATTTTATTTTTTGACACAGTGAGTCGACGGATTATCAATTACTGTTGGGAATGTCACTCCTGGCCAGCAGGAGGAGGCAAAGAGCACCACAGAGTATCACTTCCCTTCCCACAACCCCAAGTCATTAGACCGAAGGAAAAGGAGAGAAAGGAAATAACACATGGTGTAGAGGTGCCTGAGGTTTACATAAAAAACTGTCTGAAAACAAGGGAGGGCCGTGGACTCATCGTGTCAAGAAATACATTTATAAGGTAAGCATAAATTTTGTTTTCTTAAAACACAGTGAGTTCACAGATCATCAATAAACTGTTGGGAATCAATACCCAAGCTAGAAGACACAGATGATTAGGGAGGGACAAGACAGGTAACCTAAACAGAAGGCACCACTGCTTGAAAACCTTTCTCCAGAAAGAAGCCCCAGCCGAAGCAAAAGTATCAAATTTATAGAATTTAGAAAAAGTGTGCAAAGACCAAGTCGCAGCCTTACAAATCTGTTCTACAGAGGCCTCATTCTTGAAGGCCCAAGAAGAAGAAACCACCCTAGTGATATGTGCTGTAATTCTTTCAGGAGGCTGCTGTCCAGCACTCTCATATGCCAAACAAATAATACTTCTCAACCAGAGAGAAAGAAAAGAGGCAGTAGCTTTCTGACCCTTACGCTTTCCAGAAAAGCAAACAATGCAGAAGAGTGACGAAAGTCCTTCGTAGCCTGCAAATAGAATTTAAGAGCCAACACAACATCTAAGTTGTGTAACAACTGCTCCTTATGAGAGGAAGGATTAGGACAGAGAGAAGGAACAACAATTTCCTGATTGATATTTCTATCCGAAACAACCTTAGGAAGAAAACCAAACTTGGTACGAAGAACTGCCTTGTCTGCATGAAATATGAGATAAGGAGAGTCACACTGCAAAGCTGAGAGTTCAGAAACCCTCCGAGCAGAAGATATAGCAAGAAGAAACAAAACTTTCCAAGATAATAACTTAATATCTATGGAATGCATAGGCTCAAACTGAGCCTGTTGCAAAACTTTAAGAACAAGATTAAGACTCCAATTCTGACCAGGGCCTGACAAAAGGATTGTTCATCCAAAACGTCCGCCAGACGCTTGTGTAGCAAAATAGATAGAGCAGAAATCTGATCCTTGAGTGTACTGACAGATAACCCCTTCTCCAGACCTTCCTGGAGAAAAGATAAGATCCTTGGGATCCTGACCCTACTCCAAGAATATCCGTTAGACTCACACCAATAAAGATATTTACGCCATAGTTTATGGTAAAGCTTACGAGCCTGAACCATGGTCTCAATGACTGATTCGGAAAAAGCACACTTAGCTAGGATCAAGCGATCAATCTCCAAGCAGTCATCTTCAGAGAAACTAGATTTGGATAAAGGAAGGGCCCCTGAAGCAGAAGGTCCTTTCTCAGCGGTAGTCTCCACGGAGATAGAAACAACATTTCTACTAGATCTGCATACCAGATCCTGCAAGGCCACGCAGGAGGTATTAGAATCACTGACTCTCTCTCCTGCTTGATCCGAGCGATGACTAGCGGGAGGAGAGCAAACGGGGGAAAGAGATAAGCCAATTTGAAGTTCCAAGGAACGGCCAGAGCATCTATTAGAAAAGCTTGAGGGTCTCTCGACCTCGACCCGTATTTTGGGAGATTGGGTGTTCTGAAGTGACGCCATCAGATCCAATTCCGGTAAACCCCATTTGGTTGTTAACCTTGAGAACACTTCCGGATTGAGTTCCCACTCTCCAGGATGAAAAGTCTGTCTGCTCAGAAAATCTGCTTCCCAATTGTCCACTCCTGGGATGTGGATGGCAGATAGACCGCAATTGTGAGCCTCCATCCACTGAACGATTTGCGTCACCTCCTTCATGGCTAAGGAACTCAGAGTTCCCCCCTGATGGTTGATGTAAGCCACTGAGTTATGTTATGTTGTCCGTCTGGAATATGATAAATCTGGCTAGAGCCAGTTGAGGCCAAGCCATCAAGGCATTGAAGATCACTCAATTCCAGAATGTTTATGGGGACAGCCGATTCCTCCTTAGACCAAAGTCCATGCGCCTTCAACGAGTCCCAAACTGCTCTCCAACCCAACAGGCTGGCATCCGTGGTCACAATTAACAAAGAGAGTCTCTGTAAACATGTCCCCTGGGCCAGATGTTCTTGAGACAGCCACCACGGTAGGGAGTCCATTGCTAATGATCTAGAACTATCCTCTGAGATAGATCTGTATAATCCCTGTTCCATTGAGCAAGCATGCAAAGCTGAAGAGGTCTCTAGTGGAACCGAGCAAAAGGAACTATGTCCATGGAAGCCACCATCAACCCGATTACCTCCATGCATTGGGCCACTGATGGTCGAACCGCCGACTGTAGGGACAGGCAAGTGGAAAGAATCTTGGCTCTTCTGACCTCCGTCAAATATTTTCAGCGATAGAGAATCTATAATGGTTCCTAGGAATATCACTCTTTTAGTCGGAACAAGAGAACTCTTTTCCAAATTGACCTTCTAACCGTGGGAACAATGAAACACCAACAAGATCTTTGTATGAGATTCTTCTAGTTGCAAGGATGGTGCCTGAACCAGAATGTCGTCCAGATAAGGTGCCACTGCAATTCCCCAGGACCAAATTACTGCCAATAGAGCTCTCAGGACCTTTGAGATGTTCTTCTTGTCTTGAGGCAGAAAACATAATTTATGCTTACCTGATAAATTCCTTTCTCCTGTAGTGTAGTCAGTCCACGGGTCATCCATTACTTATGGGATTATATCTCCTCCCTAACAGGAAGTGCAAGAGGATCACCCAGGCAGAGCTGCTATATAGCTCCTCCCCTCTACGTCATACCCAGTCATTCGACCGAAACCAAACGAGAAAGGAGAAACTATAGGGTGCAGTGGTGACTGGAGTTTAATTTAAAATTTAGACCTGCCGTAAAAAACAGGGCGGGCCGTGGACTGACTACACTACAGGAGAAAGGAATTTATCAGGTAAGCATAAATTATGTTTTCTCCTGTTAAATGTAGTCAGTCCACGGGTCATCCATTGCTTATGGGATACCAATACCAAAGCTAAAAGTACACGGATGACGGGAGGGACAGGCAGGACCTTTACACGGAAGGAACCACTGCCTGAAGAACCTTTCTCCCAAAAACAGCCTCCGAAGAAGCAAAAGTGTCAAATTTGTAAAATTTTGAAAAGGTGTGAAGTGAAGACCAAGTTGCAGCCTTGCAAATCTGTTCAACAGAGGCCTCATTTTTAAAGGCCCAAGTGGAAGCCACAGCTCTGGTAGAATGAGCTGTAATTCTTTCAGGAGGCTGCTGTCCAGCAGTCTCATAGGCTAAACGTATTATGCTACGAAGCCAGAAGGAGAGAGAGGTAGCCGAAGCCTTTTGACCTCTCCTCTGTCCAGAATAAACGACAAACAGGGAAGAGGTTTGTCGAAAATCTTTAGTTGCCTGTAAATAGAATTTCAGGGCACGGACGACGTCCAGATTGTGCAGAAGTCGTTCCTTCTTTGAGGAAGGATTAGGGCACAATGAAGGAACAACAATCTCTTGATTGATATTCTTGTTAGTGACTACCTTAGGTAAGAACCCAGGTTTAGTACGCAGAACTACCTTGTCTGAATGAAAAATCAGATAAGGAGAATCACAATGTAAGGCCGATAACTCAGAGACTCTTCGAGCCGAGGAAATAGCCATTAGAAACAGAACTTTCCAAGATAACAGCTTGATATCAATGGAATGAAGGGGTTCAAACGGAACACCCTGTAAGACGTTAAGAACTAAGTTTAAACTCCATGGCGGAGCAACAGATTTAAACACAGGCTTAATCCTGGCCAAAGCCTGCCAAAAAGCCTGAACGTCTGGAACTTCTGACAGACGCTTGTGTAAAAGAATGGACAGAGCTGAGATCTGTCCCTTTAACGAACTAGCAGATAAACCCTTTTCTAAGCCTTCTTGTAGAAAAGACAATATCCTAGGAATCCTAACCTTACTCCATGAGTAACTCTTGGATTCGCACCAATGTAAGTATTTACGCCATATTTTATGGTAAATTCTCCTGGTAACAGGTTTCCTAGCCTGTATTAAGGTATCAATCACTGACTCAGAGAATCCACGCTTTGATAGAATCAAGCGTTCAATCTCCATGCAGTCAGCCTCAGAGAAATTAGATTTGGATGTTTGAAAGGACTCTGAACCAGAAGGTCCTGTCTCAGAGGTAGAGACCATGGTGGACAGGACGACATGTCCACTAGATCTGCATACCAGGTCCTGCGTGGCCACGCAGGTGCTATTAGAATCACCGATGCTCTCTCCTGTTTGATCCTGGCAATCAGTCGAGGAAGTATCGGGAAGGGTGGAAACACATAAGCCATGTTGAAGACCAGGTGCTGTCAGAGCATCTATCAGAACCGCTCCCGGGTCCCTGGACCTTGATCCGTAACAAGGAAGCTTGGCGTTCTGGCGAGACGCCATGAGATCCAGATCTGGTTTGCCCCAACGCCGAAGCAGTTGTGCAAATACCTCCGGGTGAAGTTCCCACTCCCCCGGATGAAAAGTCTGGCGACTTAGGAAATCCGCCTCCCAGTTCTTCATGCCTGGGATGTGGATCGCTGACAGGTGGCAAGAGTGAGACTCTGCCCAGCGAATTATCTTTGAGACTTCCATCATCGCCAGGGAACTCCTTGTCCCTCCCTGGTGATTGATGTAAGCCACAGTCGTGATGTTGTCCGACTGAAACCTGATGAACCTCAGAGTTGCTAGCTGAGGCCAAGCCAGAAGAGCATTGAGAACTGCTCTTAATTCCAGAATGTTTATTGGAAGGAGACTCTCCTCCTGAGTCCATGATCCCTGAGCCTTCAGGGAATTCCAGACAGCGCCCCAACCTAGTAGGCTGGCGTCTGTTACAATCGTCCAGTCTGGTCTGCTGAAGGGCATTCCCCTGGACAGATGTGGCCGAGAAAGCCACCATAGAAGAGAATCTCTGGTCTCTTGATCTAGATTCAGCATAGGGGACAAATCTGAGTAATCCCCATTCCACTGACTTAGCATGCATAATTGTAGTGGTCTGAGATGCAGGCGCGCAAAAGGTACTATGTCCATTGCCGCTACCATTAAGCCGATTACCTCCATGCATTGAGCCACTGACGGGTGTTGAATGGAATGAAGGACACGGCAAGCATTTAGAAGTTTTGTTAACCTGTCTAGTGTCAGGTAAATTTTCATTTCTACAGAATCTATAAGAGTCCCCAAGAAGGGAACTCTTGTGAGTGGCAATAGAGAACTCTTTTCTACGTTCACCTTCCACCCATGCGACCTTAGAAATGCCAGTACCAACTCTGTATGAGACTTGGCAGTCTGGAAACTTGACGCTTGTATCAGAATGTCGTCTAGGTACGGAGCTACCGAAATTCCTCGTGGTCTTAGTACCGCCAGAAGAGAGCCCAGAACCTTTGTAAAGATTCTTGGAGCCGTGGCTAACCCGAAGGGAAGAGCTACAAATTGGTAATGCCTGTTTAGGAAGGCAAACCTTAGGTACCGATAATGATCCTTGTGAATCGGTATGTGAAGGTAGGCATCCTTTAAATCCACTGTGGTCATGTATTGGCCCCTTTGGATCATAGGTAAGATTTTCCGAATAGTTTCCATTTTGAACGATGGGACTCTTAGGAATTTGTTTAGGATCTTTAAATCCAAAATTGGTCTGAAGGTTCCCTCTTTTTTGGGAACCACAAACAGATTTGAGTAAAACCCTTGTCCTTGTTCCGACCGCGGAACTGGATGGATCACTCCCATTAATAAAAGGTCTTGTACACAGCGTAGAAACGCTTCTCTCTTTAACTGGTTTGCTGACAGCCTTGAAAGATGAAATCTCCCTTTTGGAGGAGAAGCTTTGAAGTCCAGAAGATATCCCTGAGATATGATCTCTAACGCCCAGGGATCCTGGACATCTCTTGCCCAAGCCTGGGCGAAGAGAGAAAGTCTGCCCCCCACTAGATCCGTTTCCGGATCGGGGGCCCTCACTTCATGCTGTCTTAGGTGCAGCAGCAGGTTTTCTGGCCTGCTTGCCCTTGTTCCAGGACTGGTTAGGTTTCCAGCCCTGTCTGTAGCGAGCAACAGTTCCTTCCTGCTTTGTAGCTGAGGAAGTTGATGCTGCTCCTGCCTTGAAGTTACGAAAGGCACGGAAATTAGACTGTCTAGCCCTTGGTTTGGCTCTGTCTTGAGGCAGGGCATGACCCTTACCTCCAGTAATGTCAGCGATAATTTCTTTCAAACCGGGCCCGAATAATGTCTGCCCTTTGAAAGGTATGTTAAGCAATTTAGATTTAGAAGTCACATCGGCTGACCAAGATTTAAGCCACAGCGCTCTGCGCGCTTGAATGGCGAATCCTGAATTCTTAGCCGTAAGTTTAATTAAGTGTACTACGGCATCGGAAATAAATGAATTAGCTAGCTTAAGGACTCTAAGCTTGTCTGTAATCTCATCCAATGTAACTGAGTTAATGGTCTCTTCCAGAGACTCAAACCAGAATGCCGCCGCAGCCGTGACAGGTGCAATGCATGCAAGGGGTTGTAATATAAAACCTTGTTGAACAAACATTTTCTTAAGGTAACCCTCTAACTTTTTATCCATTGGATCTGAAAAAGCACAGCTATCCTCCACCGGGATAGTGGTGCGTTTAGCCAGAGTAGAAACTGCTCCCTCCACCTTAGGGACCGTCTGCCATAAGTCCCGTGTGGTGGCGTCTATTGGAAACATTTTCCTAAATATAGGAGGGGGAGAAAAGGGTACACCAGGTCTATCCCACTCCTTGTTAATAATTTCTGTAAGCCTTTTAGGAATAGGAAAAACGTCAGTACACGTCGGTACCGCAAAATATTTATCCAGCCTACACATTTTCTCTGGAATTGCAACCGTGTTACAATCATTCAGAGCCGCTAATACCTCCCCTAGCAATACACGGAGGTTCTCAAGCTTAAATTTAAAATTTGAAATGTCTGAGTCCAGTTTACTTGGATCAGATCCGTCACCCACAGAATGAAGCTCTCCGTCCTCATGTTCTGCATATTGTGACGCAGTATCAGACATGGCTCCAATATTATCAGCGCACTCTGTTCTCACCCCAGAGTGGTCGCGTTTACCCCTAATTTCTGGCAATTTAGATAATACTTCAGTCATAACATTAGCCATGTCTTGCAAAGTGATTTGTATGGGCCGCCCTGATGTACTTGGCGCCACAATATCACGCACCTCCTGAGCGGGAGACGAAGGTACTGACACGTGAGGAGAGTTAGTCGGCATAACTTCCCCCTCGTTGTCTGGTGAAATTTTCTTTACATGTACACTTTTATTTAAAGTAGCATCAATGCAATTAGTACACAAATTTCTATTGGGCTCCACATTGGCCTTTAAACATATTGCACAAAGAGTTTCCTCTGTGTCAGACATGTTTAACAGACTAGCAATGAAACTAGCAAGCTTGGAAAATACTTTTGAAATAAATTTACAAGCAATATAAAAAAAACGTTACTGTGCCTTTAAGAAGCACCAATAAACTGTCACATTTGAAATTACAATGAACCAAATTTGTTATAACAACCAAATTTTCACAATAAATGCAATAAGTTAGCAAAGGATTGCACCCACCAGCAAATGGATGATTAACCCCTTAATACCCAAAAAACGGATAACAGAATATAAACGTTTTATCACAGTCAAAAGCACAGTCTCACAGGTCTGCTGTGAGTGATTACCTCCCTCAAAACTAGTTTTGGAGACCCCTGGGCTCTGTAGAGACGTCCTGGATCATGGAGGAAGGAATAGGAAGACTGTGACTGAATTCTTACTGCGCAAGAAAGCGCCAAAATAGGCCCCTCCCACTCATATTATAACAGTGGGGAAGCTCAGTAAACTGAATTTATTCATAAATAAACGACAGCCATGTGGAAAAATAATGCCCAAATTTTTTTATCACCAAGTACCTCAGAAAAAAAACGATTAACATGCCAGTAAAACGTTTTAAAATAAAATTATGAAATGATACTAATAAGCCTGCTGCTAGTCGCTTTCACTGCAGTGGGGGCTCAAATATAAGTTAAATGTATACAGTATTTTCTTAGTGAAGTTCCATTCCCCAGAAATACCTCAGTGTAATATACATACATATCAGCCTGATACCAGTCGCTACTACTGCATTTAAGGCTGCACTTACATTATATGGGTATTAGCAGTATTTTCTCAGTCAATTCCATTCCTTAGAAAATAATATACCGCAACATACCTCCTTGCAGGTGAACCCTGCCCGCTGTCCCCTGTTCTGAAGTTACCTCACTCCTCAGAATGGCCGAGAACAGCAAATGGATCTTAGTTACGACCGCTAAGATCATACACAAACTCAGGTAGATTCTTCTTCTAATGCTGCCTGAGAAAAAACAACACACTCCGGTGCCGTTTAAAATAACAAACTTTTGATTGAAGATATAAAAACTAATTTTAATAACCACAGTCCTCTCACACGTCCTATCTATTAGTTAGGTGCAAGAGAATGACTGGGTATGACGTAGAGGGGAGGAGCTATATAGCAGCTCTGCTTGGGTGATCCTCTTGCATTTCCTGTTAGGGAGGAGATATAATCCCATAAGTAATGGATGACCCGTGGACTGACTACACTTAACAGGAGAAAAGATCCTTTACCACCTGCGATATCGGAAATAATTTCTGCCAATGCTGGCCCGAACAAGGTCTTTCCCTTGTAAGGGATTGCCAAAAGCTTAGATTTAGAAGAAACGTCTACATACCAAGATTTAAGCCACTCTACGCGCTAAACTTGCAAAACCAGATATTTTGGCTCCCAACTTAATGACCTGCAAAGACGTGTCAGTGATAAAGGAATTGGCTAACTTGAGAGCCTTTATCCTATCCTGAATCTCCTCCAAAGGAGTCTCAGCTAGGAGGAAATCTGACAAAGCGTCAAACCAATAGGCTGCCGCACTTGTTATTGTAGCAATACACACTGCTGGCTGCCATTGTAACCCCTGATGAGTATACATCTTTTTAAAGAAATCCTCCAGATTCTTATCCATAGGGTCCTTGAAGGAGCAACTATCCTCAATAGGAATAGTAGTTCTCTTGGCCAGAGAGGAATTCACCCCTTCCACCTTGGGAACTGTCTGCCACGACTCCTTGGAGTCAGTCACCTGGAACATTTACCTAAAGACAGGGAAGAGGGAAAAGGGAATTCCTGGTCTCTCCCATTCCCAGGTAATAATCTCCATGGCACTGTCTAGCACTGGAAACACCTCCCCAGTAGAGGGAACATCAAAGTATCTATTTATTTACTAGACTTCTTAGGGTTGACAACGATAGGTATATCGGAGTCGTCCAAGGTAGCTAAAACCTCCTTTAACAAAACATGAAGGTGTTCAAGCTTGAATCTGAAGGAAACCACTTCAGCATCAGAAGAAGGAATTACACTATCCGAATCTGAGATTTCACCCTCAGAGGCTACCGAAGTATCCTCCTCTTCCGACTTATGGGAAAGAGCAACCTGGTTAGCCTGAGTCGGATCGGATACCTTACTGTCTGAATCAATCTTCCTCTTACGTAGCATAGGGATGGCCGCTAGCGCCTCAGATACCGCAGAGGATACCTGGGCCGCAATTTCAGCTTTCAAAAACACTCCATCCGGAGATTGTAAGGAAGTGCAGGGCACTGCATGAGACGATAACACAGTTTGGGACACTTGTGGAAGAGGCTGTGACATAGCCTGAACAGCATTCACTTGAGAGAATGGTGGCTCAGAATCAGTCTGTCTTTGTACATTAAAGTTCTTTCAATACAAGAACTACAAAAAGGCAAAGGGGGTTCAACTTGTGTAAAAGCCGCCCCCCATGACACAGCCCCGAATCCTAAGTTTTAAAACGGATTAGAGACCATTAGCAAGCAAACGACTTCCATGTAAGCAGTCTACCGACTGAGCCACCAATAAAGTATACCAGTTAACGTGTCTGTAATGTAACCCTTTACACTATCAAAAACTCTCTCTCTAGGACTCTGATGTCCTGTTCCACACAATGTCCTGCAAGCCTGTCTAAATAATCCTGATCTCAGGAAAAAAATGTCCCAATATCAGGTGCAGTAAAAAAAATTCTGAAGTGCCAGGGTTCTCGGTTTTAATAAATAAAATGGCACTTACCTACACCATTTCCTGTCCGACAGGGAGACAACACACCTGGTATGAGAGGAAGCCACTCCTCACAGAGACCTGTGGATAAAAGTATGAACAGAGTAAGCCTACTCTGGCATTCTGTTGAAGGGCAGCAAACTTGTCAGGAAAACGCAGTGAGGCCCACCCCACAAGTTCCTAACTGTTTTAAAGCTACCACAGCCTTACTGAAGAGACCAAAGTGGAGTATAGCTAGAACCATCTTGTCAGGGAAGATCAGAGCAAACCTGCTCAGGCTTCCAAAATAATAAAATATTGATAGAAGAAATCTTAAACAGACACCTAAACTTCACCTCCTCCTTGCACTGAAGGCAAAGAGAATGGCTGGGGGTTGTGGAAAGGGAAGTGATACTTAAAGGGACACTGAACCCATATTTTTTCTTTTGTGATTCAGATAGAGCATGACACTTTAAGCCACTTTCTAATTTACTCCTATTATCAAATTTTCTTCATTCTCTTGGTATCTTTATTTGAAATGCAAGAATGTAAGTTTAGATGCAGGCCCATTTTTGGTGAACAACCTGGGTTGTTCTTGCGGATTGGTGGATAAATGAATCCACCAATGAAAATGTGCTGTCCAGAGGTCTGAACCAAAAACAAAGCTTAGATGCCTTCTTTTTCAAATAAAGATAGCAAGAGAACAAAGGAAATTTGATAATAGAAGTAAATTAGAAAGTTGCTTAAAATAGCATGATCTATCTGAATCACGAAAGAAAAAAATTGGGTTTAGTGTCCCTTTAACAGCTTTGTTGTGGTGCTCTTTGCTTCTCCTGCTGGCCAGGAGTGATATTCCCAACAGTAATTAATGATCTGTGGACTCACCGTGTCTTAAGAATGAAATGAAGTTAGACAAATGACTTGAGTGACATGAAAAAAAATTATTTAAAAAGTTTTCACTAGAAGTAAATACATTTACCTTAAAGAGCTCACAGTAGTTTTCCAGCAAAAACAAAGCAAATTCTTCACTCTGAGCTTTTGATATTGACGGGCTGTGAATGACGACTTTGGTGAATGTCTTAATTACCACAATCTTGTTAACGAACTGCAAAACAAAATTAGGTATCGTACTAAAAAAAGTAGCATGCACATGTCTGGAGCACTATATAGCAGCAGTTTTGTAAGAATGTTATCCGTTTGCATGAGCACTAGATGGAAGCACTATTTCCTGCCATGTAGTACCAGACACCTAGGTATCTTCAACTACAAAAAAATACAATGGAAATTAAGCAAATTGGATTTCATTTTATTTTTTAATTGTACGCTCTGTCTGACTCACAAAAGAAATTTTAAATCGGACTCATATCCCTTTAATATGTCATAAAAAACAGCATTACTAAATATTTATTATGCTGAGCCTTTACAAATTGTGCTTTACAGTGAAACAGAGAAATGACAGATTATGTATTTTTGGCTAACATGTCATAAATATACCACACTGCATTTAAAATTATTTGTACATTAAAGGGGCAGTAATACCCTGAAATATGTAAATAAAATGTTTGGGCATAATAAAAATACTTTGCAATATATTTACATTATGTATTTTGCCCCCTTTTCATGTAATTTAGCAATTTATAAAAAAAAAACTCAGCCTTGAAAAGTCAGCAGGATGCATTTCAAGTTTTAGCTCTGCTACATATCTGTCCATTGCCTTCAATGGATAACAACTGCAAACAAATGCATTTTTACTAAGTTTATGACCGCGGCTAGCCTGGTAGTCTGCTGACTAAAGCCCAGATTGGCCCCTACAAATAAGGCAAATGGTGGGTGGATTTTAGCTATTGAAAAAAAATGTTGAAGAATTTTAAACTTGAGATTTTTTTCCTTTATAAGCAAATGCTAAATTTAACAGTTTTAAACAAATTTGGAGAAAAACTACAAAAAAACATTATGCTTACCTGATAATTTATTCTTCTTCAGATGGAAAGAGTCCACAGCTGCATTCATTACTTTAGGGGAATTCAGAACCTGGCCACCAGGAGCAGGAAGAGACACCCCAGCCAAAGGCTCAAACACCCCTCCCACTCCCCTTATCCCCCAGTTATTCTGCCGGGGAACAAGGAACAGTAGAAGAAATATCAGGGTGAAAAGGTGCCAGAAGAACAAAAATTACAGCCGTCCCGCATAAAAACCGACAGGGAGCTGTGGATTCTTTCCATCTGAAGAAAAGAAAAATCATCAGGTAAGCATAATTTATGTTTTTCTTGATAAATGGAAAGAGCCCACAGCTGCATTCATTACTTTTGGGAAAACAATACCCAAGCTATAGAGGACACTGAATGCAAAAATGGGAGGGTACAAGAGGCGGCCTATTCTGAGGGCACCAGGCCTGAAAACCCCTACTCAACAAAATTCCGCTTCATCCGAAGCCGAGAACAACTTTGAAAACGAGGAAAAGACCCAAGGACACTGACCTGCAGATAGTCCACAAGCCTTGCTAGAGACTGCAGGAACTAGACGTGACTGAGTCAACAGCCTCCAGGAGACACCATCGCCCAGCAGTCGGTCTCCAAACAACACACCCCTGACTAAATAAAGGGAACAAGCTACCGTAATCTTCCACAGAGAAGGAAAGACACGGAGAAAATATGAATGTACTTTTAAAGCGCGGCTAATCCCTCTTAAGGGACTCAAGGCACGGCTCATCATATCAACCTCGAAAGGAGGAAGGCTGAGTAGACCTTGCTGGGGATCGACGTTCAACACTTGGTTTGCTACAGTGCAGAGTAGCCACAGTGCATTAGTATGCTGAGCTAGCTGTCCAGCTAGCATAAGGAACTCCAGACCAACAAAGACCCACCAGCCTCATGGAAACAAGGGGAGGCAACGCCCAGACCCCAGAAAAACAGAAACCACGGGATAAGGCCAGGAGTCTGAAACAGGGAGGATCTTCTCCCAACACAGTGCAACTGCACTCTAAAAAGCAACTGAAGACGAAGGTCCCCAAGTCGCAAAAAGGTAGCTCAGAATACCGAAATATTCAGAATCGTCCTAGAACGAACAACACCTCCAGGGAACACAAGATACCCCATCTGAAGCAATCAGACCTCACAGGGGATAAGAACCGGGAAACCTGGATAACTGATACAGGACTCGCTCATAATTCCCAGCCCAAAGGGAAGAGAATACCCTTGGCCGGGAGGTTAACACCCCCCCAACAAGGTGCTAGGCTGTGACAAAGTCGCACAATTTCTCTAGAGCCCAAAGGCCCCAAGGGCAACACTAAGGGAAATGAGAAAGAGAACAGAGTCACCCGAAAGAGTAGAAGAAAGGCTAGTCTCCATAATCCTTTCAGATTAACGTTCCAGAGGATCACACCCAAGGGAGAAGAATGCAAAGCATCCTGAACCCAGGCAGAAAAACATCCCCTAAGTAAAAAGCTTGGAAAGAGAGACAACACCTCCTATCGCCCCTAATATGGGGACAACTAACTCCCAAAGGAAGACAGAGCCTCACGGCTTTCACTTCCTAATGAAGCAGCCAAAACCACCATAAAAACTGGACGAAGTCCAGAAAGTCTCGACCCAAAGGAAGAGTACCTCTAAAAGGAACAAGTCCTAAAAGGACACTTCCAAAGAGACCATGAAAAGCAAAACCGTAAGAACGGCGGTATGAAGGACCTAAATCCTTCAAGCCTCCAACCCACAACGGGAAGGAACACTCTAGTTCCCGGACACGACTGAGCCCACTAGATTGAAAGGCGAATGAAGACTGAACCAATCCCCCATGCCTCTGAGCAACCACGAACCCTCAAGTCCTCTCAGGATGCTAGTTGAAGCTTGTAAAATAAAACAACACAAATCATATTGTGATCACTAGGCGCCCTCACCGGACCAACCGGACATAAAAAAGGTGCCACTTGTCTGAACTAAGCCTCAAAGACAGAAGGATTTGTACCCAGTCAGGACCAGCCTGAAACCAAGGGCCCCAGCACCGTCAAGGCCACATAGAGCCTCCCCCAAGATGGAGGGATAAAGAACAGTCAGACTTTTGTAAACCGTGCGACCACAAAATCGCCAGTATCAATTCCAGAGAAGAAAGTTCCCGAAGGAAACTTCGCACCATAACCTAAGCTTTAGCCCAAATAAAATCATCCTCACCTGAAGAAGATAAAAGATAAGAGATATTGGTATCTTATAGCGCTGCGTTTGGTGACCTCTAGCTCCTGTCTGTGGTGGGTCCCCCAAGCACCCACTAAGTTAATAGAATATGAAAGAGTAGATAGATAGGAGCGCCAAAAATAGGCAGGGTCTTATATGATTTATAATTGTAGGTCTGATGCTAGACCCTGGGTTTAGAGTAGCATATGTTAGATGTTTAGAAGGGTCCCTGTATAAAATTATGTATCGCAAGGATAGGTTTAGAAATTTGGATATGATATGTTTATCAAAGAATATTTATTACAATTTGCACAAAATATCGTATAATTAAAAGCAATTAGATACAATTGCACAGATTGTTATATAGTTAAAACAACAATTAAGTACATGGATCCATGTGGACAAAATCCTATTTCATATAAGTGTGTCCTAAAATGATCTAAAAACATATGCGGCTGTCAGGATGTTAAAATATGTGTGAGTCTCACATATACAGTATAATGGTGAGGTCGTAGTGATAAGTGACCTCTCTAATGCAGTTGACACAAAAGTTGTGTGGTAAAAGTATAAGAATACCAATATAACATAAAATATAAAATATGGTATAAAATATGGTATAAAATATGATATAAAATATGATAAAGATAGGGATTGGTATATTGGACAAAGAAGTGAACGTCGTGATCAAAAGATATTTAAATATCTTTTGATCACGACGTTCACTTCTTTGTCCAATATACCAATCCCTATCTTTATCATATTTTATATCATATTTTATACCATATTTTATATTTTATGTTATATTGGTATTCTTATACTTTTACCACACAACTTTTGTGTCAACTGCATTAGAGAGGTCACTTATCACTACGACCTCACCATTATACTGTATATGTGAGACTCACACATATTTTAACATCCTGACAGCCGCATATGTTTTTAGATCATTTTAGGACACACTTATATGAAATAGGATTTTGTCCACATGGATCCATGTACTTAATTGTTGTTTTAACTATATAACAATCTGTGCAATTGTACCTAATTGCTTTTAATTATACGATATTTTGTGCAAATTGTAATAAATATTCTTTGATAAACATATCATATCCAAATTTCTAAACCTATCCTTGCGATACATAATTTTATACAGGGACCCTTCTAAACATCTAACATATGCTACTCTAAACCCAGGGTCTAGCATCAGACCTACAATTATAAATCATATAAGACCCTGCCTATTTTTGGCGCTCCTATCTATCTACTCTTTCAGAAGATAAAAGATAAGGCAACTCGTAGGTTATCGCCCAGGAAGAACGGACAGCCCCGCAGGACCAGCCCAACAGGGGTCCGAGACTTCCAAGCTCAGAACTGGAACAGGATACACAAATAAGATAGTAGATTTTATGAGTGGCGCTACCAAGCTGAGGGTACGAATAAAAATTCCTTAAATAAATCTGTATATATATATATATATATATATATATATATATATATATATATATATATATATATATATATATATAAATTACCATGTATCACACTGAGTCAATATTCTAAAGAGGGAGGATTAAGGAAACAGCATTCAAACCGCACCTACAGACAAGCTAGCGGTAAACATACGGACTGAGGCTGTTAAAGGCAGTGAAGCAGCTGTGAGTATTTCCACCGCGTATGGCACTAACGCTGGTCAGGGAACACAGCCAGGTAAGTCTGTTTAACAGCAGAATTATAAAGTCGCACTGAAGCCTAATATGTCCTAACCGGATCTCAATACCAGCATACACATTGTTCTTATCGGATTATAATATCTGCACATCATCACAATCTTTTAAACTGCAGGGTAACAAACCCGCTCATTTGCACATAACTGAGACTGTTCACCTTAAGTTTCTCACGCTGCATAAGCAGACACACTAATGGCTAGATTTAGAGTTTTGTCGGTAAAGACCCGCGTAGCTAACGCTGCTTTTTTTCCCAACGCACCTTTCCAACAACGCTGGTATTTAGAGTTTTCTGAGGGGCTCAAAAAAGGGTGCGTTGAGCCTAATTTAGCTCTACTTCAACTCTCAATACCAGGCAGTTGATTCTCTATAATTGGAAGGATAAAAATGCGCCGAATTTCACTGCTTTCACTAGTAATATGATATCGCAACTTATAGTAGACAGTAAAGATCCTATGCTATATCGTGAAAACCAGTTTAAATTATTTCTGATTAAATGGGAACCAGTCTTAGTCACTTTAGCAGAGAATGTACAAAGTCAAATTTTATCGCATTTGCAGGACTCTATCTTATTTCAGCAGTTAGTATTATCTGATAGGTACAGACATCTGAGAAGAAGGGCTAATACCATTATCGAGAGTTAATATGGGTTTTGTTGGCAGGGGGTGGGCCCTGGTGCAGAGAAGGAGTATTATTATTATTTACCTATTTTTTTATTTTTATTATTTTTAATTTTTTTTTTTTTGGTTGTTTTTGTTTTTGGTGTTTTTTTTATGTCCTGTCTTGTTTTGTCTAGTCTTTTTTCTTTTCCTTTTTTTTGGTGTGTTCTGGGGAATTTTAATTTATTAAATTCTGTTGAATTGAGATTCCCCTGGTGGAAGGTACTACAATCCTATATATAACAATAAGGTTAGATAAGAGTAGGAGATGGGATATAAAGTTCCTATGCACATTATCAGAATTAGCAAGATATCTAGGACATATTCGATATTAAGCTATACAATGTAGGGGTATCTCCCTATGTCTGTCTCCACAGTCTCTTTTTTTTTTTTCTTTTCTCTTTCTTTTGTGTGATAAAAAATGCATTTGAAGTCATTATTGATTTACATCCCTGCGAGGCGGTGATATTTTTGTGTACTCATGATTTATTTGTGACATAAGATTATTATCTTGTTGGAGACAATGTTTTTTTTTTCTAAATAAAAAAGTATGTTTAAAAAAAAAAATATCGCTCTCAGTTCCAGAATATTTATTGGAAGGAGTGTCTCCTCCTGAGTCCACGAGTTCCAGACTGCACCCCAACCTAGAAGGCTGACATCTGTTGTTACAATTGCCCAATCTGGCCTGCGAAAGGTCATACCTTTGGACAGATGGACCCGAGATAGCCACCAGAGAAGAGAATCCCTGGTCTCTTGATCCAGATTTAGTAGAGGGGACAAATCTGTGTAATCCCCATTCCACTGACTCAGCATGCATAGTTGCAGCGGTCTGAGATATAGGCGTGCAAACGGCACTATGTCCATTGCCGCTACCATTAAGCTGATTACTTCCATGCACTGAGCCACTGAAGGGCGCGGAATGGAATGAAGAACACGGCAGGAATTTAGAAGCTTTGATAACCTGGACTCCGTCAGGTAAATTTTAATTTCCACAGAATCTAGAGTCCCTAGGAAGGAAACTCTTGTGAGTGGGGATAGAGAACTCTTTTCCTTGTTCACTTTCCACCCATGCGACCTCAGAAATGCCAGTACTATGTCCGTATGAGACTTGGCAATTTGGAAGTTTGACGCCTGTATCAGGATGTCATCTAAATAAGGGGCCACTGCTATGCCCCGCGGCCTTAGGACTGCCAGAAGCGACCCCAGAACCTTTGTAAAAATTCTTGGGGCTGTAGCTAATACAAAGGGAAGAGCTACAAACTGGTAATGCCTGTCTAGAAAGGCAAACCTGAGAAACCGATGATGATCTTTGTGTATCGGAATGTGAAGATAAGCATCCTTTAAATCCACTGTAGTCATATATTGACCCTCCTGGATCATAGGTAGGATGGTACGAATAATCTCCATCTTGAATGATGGAACTCTGAGGAATTTGTTTAAGATCTTTAGATCCAAAATTGGTCTGAAGGTTCCCTCTTTTTTGGGAACTACAAACAGATTTGAGTAAAATCCCTGTCCCTGTTCCTCCTTTGGAACTGGATGGATCACTCCCATAACTAGGAGGTCTTGTACACAATGTAAGAATGCCTCTCTCTTTATCTGGTTTGCAGATAATTGTGAAAGGTGAAATCTCCCTTTTGGGGGGGAAGCTTTGAAGTCCAGAAGATATCCCTGAGATATAATTTCCAACGCCCAGGGATCCTGGACATCTCTTGCCCATGCCTGGGCGAAGTGTAAGTCTGCCCCCTACTAGATCCGTTACCGGATAGGGGGCCGTTCCTTCATGCTGTCTTAGAGGCAGCAGCAGGCTTTTTGGCCAGCTTACCCTTGTTCCAGGTCTGGTTAGGTCTCCAGACAGTCTTGGACTGAGCAAACGTTCCCTCTTGTTTTGCATTAGAGGAAGTTGATGCCGCACTTGCCTTGAAGTTTCGAAAGGCACGACAATTAGACTGTTTGGCCCTTGATTTGGACCTGTCCTGAGGAAGGGCATGACCTTTTCCTCCAGTGATATCAGCAATAATCTCCTTCAAACCAGGCCCAAATAGGGTCTGCCCCTTGAAAGGAATGTTAAGCAGCTTAGATTTTGAAGTCACGTCAGCTGACCATGATTTAAGCCATAGCGCTCTGCGCGCCTGGATAGCAAAACCAGAATTCTTAGCCGTTAGTTTAGTCAAATGAACAACGGCATCAGAAACAAAAGAATTGGCTAGCTTAAGTGCTCTAAGCTTGTCAAGTATGTCATCCAATGGAGTCGCTACCTGTAAACCCTCTTCCAGAGACTCAAACCAGAACGCCGCAGCAGCAGTGACAGGAGCAATGCATGCAAGGGGCTGTAGGATTAAACCTTGTTGAATAAACATTTTCTTAAGGTAACCCTCTAACTTTTTATCCATTGGATCTAAAAAAGCACAACTGTCCTCGACAGGGATAGTAGTACACTTTGCTAGAGTAGAAACGGCTCCCTCCACCTTAGGGACTGTCTGCCATAAGTCCCGTGTGGTGGCGTCTATTGGAAACATTTTTCTAAAAATAGGAGGGGGAGAGAACGGCACACCTGGTCTTTCCCATTCCTTATTAATAATTTCTGTAAACCTTTTAGGTATTGGTAAAACATCAGTACACACCGGCACTGCATAGTATTTATCCAGTCTACACAATTTCTCTGGCACTGCAATTGTATCACAGTCATTCAGAGCAGCTAAAACCTCCCTGAGCAACACGCGGAGGTGTTCAAGCTTAAATTTAAATGTAGAAATATCAGAATCAGGTTGCATCATCTTCCCTGAGTCAGGAACATCACCCACAGACTGAAGCTCTCCTTCCTCAGCTTCTGCATATTGTGAGGCAGTATCAGACATGGTTCTTAAAGCGTCAGTATGCTCTGTATTTCGTCTAACATCAGAGCTATCTTGCTTTCCTCTAAATTCAGGTAGTCTGGCTAATACCGCTGACAGTGTATTATCCATGACTGCCGCCATGTCTTGTAAAGTAAACGCTATGGGCGCCCTAGATGTTGGTACCATTTGAGCGTGAGTCCCTTGAGCGTGAGTCAAAGGATCTGACACGTGGGGAGAGTTAGTCGGCATAACGTCCCCCTCGTCAGATTCCTCTGGTGATAAATTTTTTAAAGACAGAATATGATCTTTATTGCTTAAAGTGAAATCAGTACATTTGGTACACATTCTAAGAAGGGGTTCTACCATGGCTTTTAAACATAATGAACAAGGAGTTTCCTCTATGTCAGACATGTTTGTACAGACTAGCAATGAGACTAGCAAGCTTGGAAAACACTTTAAATCAAGTTAACAAGCAAATATAAAAAAACGGTACTGTGCCTTTAAGAGAAACAAATTTTGTCAGATTTTGAAAAACAGTGAAAAAAGGCAGTAAATCAAACGAAATTTTTACAGTGTATGTAATAAGCTAACAGAGCATTGCACCCACTTGCAAATGGTTGATTAACCCCTTAGTTCAAAAAACGGATCAAAAAAAACGATAGACTTTTTTTTTTAACAGTCACAACAAACTGCCACAGCTCTGCTGTGGCCCTACCTTCCCCAATAAACGACTTTGGAAAGCCTTTGAGCCATTTTGAGATGTCCTATAGCATTCAGGGGACTCCTGAGGGAAGCTGGATGTCTCAGTCTGTAATTTTAACTGCGCAAAAAAAGCGCTAAAATAGGCCCCTCCCACTCATGCTACAACAGTGGAAAGCCTCAGGAAACTGTTTCTAGGCAAAATTTAAGCCAGCCATGTGGAAAAACTAGGCCCCAATAACCTGCACGCCATTCTCCCGCTGAAGTTACCTCTCTCCTCAGACATATGTGAGAACAGCAATGGATCTTAGTTACAACCTGCTAAGATCATAGAAAACACAGGCAGATTATTCTTCTATTTACTGCCTGGGATAAAATAGTTGTCAGATATTTGGAATCTGGAGGTTAAGTTCCTAAAAGAATAGAGGATAATTGCAATGGTTGAATCCAACTGTAGACAGCAAGGTATATATATATTCAGTCTCTGTTATTTGACCTCTAAGTAAGAGTAAAGGTATTGTGGTGTTGAAGGACTGTTGCTTTAAGGAGCGGCAGCAAATGACACACTTGGTCATTCATCTAGCAACAATCCTAACATTAGTGTATGGTTAATTATATGTATAAAGTATCTCTATAGTCATTTAGGAGGCAACAGAAATGACAGAGATATATATATATATATACACAGAACCAAAATGGAGGTTGTATACAAAGAGAGGATAATGTTTAAATAATATTTGCATGAAAGTAGAGATTAACCATAACGGTTAGGATCATGAAATTGTATCCAAGTGGCAATGGATATTATGTGAGACAATATGAATTTAGTGAAGGTAGAAAGGTCTTACTTATAAGTCCGGGAGGAAGAGCAGCAGAAGAGCTTGTTAGAGCTGTGAGCGCCGCGTGCGGTTTGAGATGTCGGCGTGTGACGTCACCGCAAGTGAAGAGAACAGCTGACAGTCTGCTTGCAAACGGAGACAGCAGAGGAATATCCACACGATCAGCATGAGTAACACAGAGGCTTCATAGAACGGCTTCAAACAGGAGTGTTTAGTAGAATCCCTTAAGAGCAACTTCAGGCATACAGAGGATATAAAGTTGGTTACTCCTGTAGAGGAATTTTAGAGCTGGGAAATCTTAGTGTTAGCACAAAATTACCAAGCACTGAATGATCAGTGAAAGGCTTTTTTATACAGGTGTATGAAAGTAACACACCCACAATTAAAGAAACAGTACCTGAGATGAAAAAAAGGGTGAATATGACAGAACTCCCCCTTCAAGGAGCCACTCCGTGGATCAGGGTTTAGGCTTGTCAGGATGAGAGCAATGGAAAGAGGAAATGAGCCTGCGTGCAGAAACATTGGAAGCCGACTCCCAAGAATCATCATCAGCCGAATATCCCTTCCAATGAATGAGATACTGCAAGGTACCCTTGAATATCCTGGAATCCTTGATAGAACTAACCTCGTAATCCCGTTTGACATCCTGGCCAAGGAGGGAGTCGGGGGAAGTGACTGTTGGTTGACGAAGTGGATGGTAGGGTTTGAGGAGTGATACATGAAACGTAGGATGTACCTTGAAACTATCAGGTAATGATAGTGTGACAGCATTACGGTTCACTATGGCCTTTATGGCGTATGGACCTATGTACAGTGGAGAGAGCTTACGAGATGGATAGGGGAGTCTGAGATTCTTGCTGGAAAGCCAAACTTTATCCCCAATGGAATATACAGGAGACGGTTTTCACTTTAAATCAGTAAGATTTGTGGTATTCCTTGGTTTTCCTGATGTTTTCTGTTACAGAGGAAATTGTATCAGATATGGTATTAAACTCATTAACTAGAGGACAGGGGCTGTCACATGCAAGGTCTTGATGAAAACTGGGGTGGAAACCATAGTTAATATAGAAGGGTGAGAACTTGGTTGAGGTATGAGTTGTATTATTGTATGCAAATTCTGCCAATGAAAGTAGATTTGACCAGTTATCCTGTTTCTCATTGATGAAACAACGTAGATATTGTTCCAACCACTGGTTGGTCCTTTCTGTCTGTCCGTTGGACTGGGGATGGAAGGACGTACTTAATCGTTTTTGTATTTTTAGGGTATCACAGAGGTGTTTCCAGAATTTACTGGTAAATTGGGACCCACGGTCAGATGTAATGCTGAGGGGTAGACCATGATGTTTGAAAACATGTTGTATGAGGAGTTGAACGGTTTCAAAGGCAGAAGGTAGTTTAGTGGTGGGAACGAAGTGTGCCATTTTACTGAATAAATCAACCACAACAATAATGGTATTGTGATTGGATGATTTAGGAAGTTCCACAATATAATCAATTGCTATATCTGTCCAAGGTCTTGTTGGTGTGGGTAGAGTTAACATTGATCCACAAGGTTTTTGGTTCATGGTTTTGGATACTGTACAAGTATTACAGGATTTGATATATTCCTTAATATCTGAAATCATGGATAGCCACCAGTAGGTTCTCGAAAGCAAGTCGATAGTTTTGTTTATGCCTGGATGCCCAGCTAATGGTGTATCATGGTTGGTCGTGAGTATCTCTGATCTTAGTCCTTTGGGAACATAGAGTGACTTATCATGATATAATAACCCATCTAGACCTAATTGTAGTAGCGATGTAGGTATATCATCATCATCATCATCATCTTGGTGTCTTTTGAATAACTCTAAGGTAGTTTCGGTGAGACCAATTATATGGTCTAGAGGTATTATAGTTTGTTGGTTAGGTAGTTGAGTAGGCTTTTCGTGAATTCGCAAGAGAGCATCAGCCTTTTGGTTTTTGTTACAAGGTCTGTAAGTGATCAAATAATTGAATCTACTGAAGTAGAGATTCCAGCGTACTTGTCTTGCAGTGAATGTTCTATTGATTTTCAGGAATTGAAGGTTCCTGTGATCGGTGTATATCAAAATGGGGATACTGGTTCCCTCCAATAAGTGTCTCCAGTGCTCAAAGGATGATTTAACAGCTAGGAGCTCCTTTTCACCTATAGCATAGTTAAGTTCCCATTCACTGAGAACACGGGAATAATATGCTACTGGATGGAGAGGATGTTTCAACGACCTTCTTTGTGATAGAACAGCTCCAATGGCATGGTCAGAAGCGTCTACTTCCATTACATATTGCAAAGAAGGGTCAGGGTAGGATAGGATGGGTGCAGTAGTGAATTTTTGTTTGAGAGTGTCGAATACTGTCTGTGCTTCAGTAGACCAATGGAATTTAACGGTGCTTTTTGTGAGATTAGTCAGGGGTTTAGCTAAATGAGCGAAATTTTTTATAAAATTTACGATAAAAATTCGCAAACCCCATGAATCTTTGTATGTGTTTCTTTGTGGTGGGTGTTGGCCACTCTAAAATTGTGCGTATTTTTGTGTCCCCCATGTTAATACCTTGTGGTGTGATAATATAACCCAGGAAAGTGATGGTGTTGGAGTTAAAAAACATAATTTATGCTTACCTGATAAATTTATTTCTCTTGTAGTGTGTTCAGTCCACGGGTCATCTATTACTTATGGGATATATTCTCCTTCCCAACAGGAAGTTGCAAGAGGATCACCCAAGCAGAGCTGCTATATAGCTCCTCCCCTCACATGTCATATCCAGTCATTCGACCGAAACAAGACGAGAAAGGAAAAAAACTATAGGGTGCAGTGGTGACTGGAGTTTTAATTAAAATCTAGAACTGCCTCAAAAAAAGGACAGGGCGGGCCGTGGACTGAACACACTACAAGAGAAATAAATTTATCAGGTAAGCATAAATTATGTTTTCTCTTGTTAAGTGTGTTCAGTACACGGGTTATCCATTACTTATGGGATACCAATACCAAAGCTAAAGTACACAGATGATGGGAGGGACAAGGCAGGAACATTAAACAGAAGGAACCACTGCCTGTAGAACCTTTCTCCCAAAAACAGCCTCCGAAGAAGCAAAAGTGTCAAATTTGTAAAATTTTGAAAAGGTATGAAGTGAAGACCAAGTTGCAGCCTTGCAAATCTGCTCAACAGAGGCCTCATTTTTAAAGGCCCAGGTGGAAGCCACAGCTCTAGTGGAATGAGCTGTAATTCTTTCAGGAGGCTGCTGTCCAGCAGTCTCATAGGCTAAACGTATTAGGCTACGAAGCCAAAAAGAGAGAGGTGGCCGAAGCCTTTTGACCTCTCCTCTGACCAGAATAAACGGCAAACAGAGAAGAAGTTTGCTGAAAATCCTTAGTTGCCTGTAAGTAGAACTTCAGGGCACGGACTACGTCCAGATTATGCAAAAGACGTTCCTTCTTTGAGGAAGGATTAGGACATAATGATGGAACAACAATCTCTTGATTGATATTCCTGTTAGAAACAACCTTAGGTAAAAACCCAGGTTTAGTACGCAGAACTACCTTGTCTGAATGAAAAATCAGATAAGGAGAATCGCAATGTAAGGCAGATAACTCAGACTCTTCGAGCCGAGGAAATAGCCATCAAAAACAGAACTTTCCAAGATAAAAGCTTAATATCAATGGAATGAAGGGGTTCAAACGGAACACATTGAAAAACTTTAAGAACCAAGTTTAAGCTCCACGGAGGAGCAACAGTTTTAAACACAGGCTTAATCCTAGCCAAAGCCTGACAAAAAACCTGGACGTCTGGATTCTCTGCCAGACGTTTGTGTAAAATAATAGACAGAGCAGAAATCTGTCCCTTTAACGAACTAGCGGATAAACCCTTTTCTAAACCTTCTTGTAGAAAAAGCCAATATCCTAGGAATCCTAACTTTACTCCATGAGTAACTCTTGGATTCACACCAATATAAATATTTACGCCATATCTTATGGTAAATTTGTCAATAACCGACTCCGAAAAACCACGCTTTGATAGAATCAAGCGTTCAATCTCCATGCAGTCAGCCTCAGAGAAATTAGGCTTGGATGGTTGAAAGGACCCTGAATTAGAAGGTCCTGCCTCAGAGGCAGAGACCATGGTGGACAGGACGACATGTCCACTAGGTCTGCATACCAGGTCCTGCGTGGTCACGCAGGCGCTATTAGAATCACCGATGCTCTCTCCTGTTTGATCCTGGCAATCAGTCGAGGTAGCCATGGAAATGGTGGAAACACATAAGCCATGTTGAAAACCCAAGGGGCTGCTAGTGCATCTACCAGCACCGCTCCCAGGTCCCTGGACCTGGATCCGTAACAAGGAAGCCCCAACGAAGAATCAGTTGCGCAAACACCTCCGGGTGAAGTTCCCACTCCCACGGATGAAAGGTCTGGCGACTTAGAAAGTCCGCCTCCCAGTTCTCCACGCCTGGGATGTAGATCGCTGACAGGTGACAAGAGTGAGACTCTGCCCAGCGAATTATCTTCGAGACTTCCAACATCGCTAGGGAACTCCTGGTTCCCCCTTGATGGTTGATGTAAGCCACAGTCGTGATGTTGTCCGACTGAAATCTGATGAACCTCAGTGTTGCTAACTGAGGCCAAGCTAGAAGAGCATTGAATATTGCTCTTAATTCCAGAATGTTTATTGGGAGGAGTTTCTCCTCCTGAGTCTTCAGGGAGTTCCAGACTGCACCCCAGCCTAGTAGGCTGGCATCTGTTGTTACAATCGTCCAATCTGGCCTGCGAAAAGTCATTCCTTTGGACAGATGAACCCGCGACAACCCCCAGAGAAGAGAATCTCTGGTCTCTTGGTCCAGATTTAGTAAAGGGGACAGATCTGAGTAATCCCCATTCCACTGACTTAGCATGCATAGTTGCAGCGGTCTGAGATGCAGGCGCGCAAATGGTACTATGTCCATTGCCGCGACCATTAAGCCGATTACTTCCATGCACTGAGCTACTGATGGGCTTGGAATGGAATGAAGGACACGGCAAGCATTTAGGATTTTTGATAACCTGGACTCCGTCAGGTAAATCTTCATCTCTACAGAATCTATAAGAGTCCCTAAAAAGGGAACCCTTGTGAGTGGGAACAGAGAACTCTTTTCCATGTTCACTTTCCACCCATGCGACCTCAGAAATGCTATAACTATCTCTGTATGAGACTTTGCATTTTGAAAACTTGACGCTTGTATCAGAATGTTGTCTAGGTACGGAGCCACCGCTATGCCTCGCGGTCTTAGTACTGCCAGAAGCGAGCCCAGAACCTTTGTAAAAATTCTCGGGGCCGTAGCCAACCCGAAGGGAAGAGCTACAAACTGGTAATGCCTGTCTAGAAAGGCAAACCTTAGGTACCGATAATGATCTTTGTGAATCGGTATGTGAAGGTAGGCATCCTTTAGGTCCACTGTGGTCATATACTGACCCTCTTGGATCATGGGTAGGATGGTTCGAATAGTTTCCATTTTGAACGATGGAACCCTTAGGAATTTGTTTAAGATTTTCAGGTCCAAGATTGGCCTGAAGGTACCCTCTTTTTTGGGAACCACAAACAGATATGAGTAAAAACCCTGCCCTTGTTCCGACCGCGGAACTGGGTGGATCACTCCCATTACTAAGAGGTCTTGTACACATCGTAGAAATGCCTCTTTCTTTATCAGGTTTTGTTGATAACCTTGACAGATGAAATCTCCCTTGTGGAGGAGAAGTTTTGAAGTCCAGAAGGTATCCCTGAGATATGATCTCCAACGCCCAGGGATCCTGGACATCTCTTGCCCAGGACTGGGCGAAGAGAGAAAGTCTGCCCCCCACTAGATCCGTTTCCGGATAGGGGGCCCTTTCTTCATGCTGTCTTATGGGCAGAAGTAGGCTTTCTGGCCTGCTTGCCCTTATTCCAGGACTGGTTGCTTTTCCAACCCTGTCTGTAACGAGTAGCAGTCCCTTCCTGTTTTGGAGCGGAGGAAGTTGATGCTGCTCCTGCCTTGAAATTATTAAAGGCACGAAAATTAGACTGTTTGGCCTTTGATTTGGCCCTGTCCTGAGGAAGGGTGTGACCCTTACCTCCAGTAATGTCAGCAATAATTTCTTTCAAGCCGGGCCCGAACAAGGTTTGCCCTTTGAAAGGGATATTAAGCAATTTAGATTTAGAAGTTACATCTGCTGACCAGGATTTAAGCCATAGCGCTCTGCGCGCCTGGATGGCGAATCCGGAGTTCTTAGCCGTTAGTTTGGTTAAATGCACCACGGCATCCAAAACAAATGCATTAGCTAGCTTAAGGGCTTTAAGCTTGTTCATAATCTCATCCAATGGTGCTGTGCGAATAGCCTCTTCCAGAGACTCAAACCAGAATGCCGCCGCAGCAGTGACGGGCGCAATGCATGCAAGGGGCTGTAATTTCTTGAACAAACATTGTCTTAAGGTAACCTAATTTTTTATCCATTGGATCTGAGAAAGCACAACTATCCTCCACCGGGATAGTGGTACGCTTGGCTAAAGTAGAAACTGCTCCCTCCACCTTAGGGACCGTCTGCCATAAGTCTCGTGTGGTGGCGTCTATTGGGAACATTTTTCTAAATATCGGAGGAGGGGAAAAGGGCACACCGGGTCTATCCCACTCCTTGCTAATAATCTCTGTAAGCCTTTTAGGTATAGGAAAAACGTCAGTACACACCGGTACCGCATAGTATTTATCCAGCCTACATAATTTCTCTGGGATTGCAACCGTGTCGCAATCATTCAGAGCCGCTAACACCTCCCCTAGCAATACACGGAGGTTCTCAAGCTTAAATTTAAAATTTGAAATTTCTGAATCCGGTCTCCCCGGATCAGATCCGTCACCCACAGAATGAAGCTCTCCGTCCTCATGTTCTGCAAATTGGACATGGCTCTCGTGTCATCGGCGCGCTCTGTCCTAAACCCAGAGCTATCGCGCTTGCCTCTTAACTCAGGCAAATTAGATAACACTTCTTTCATAACATTAGCCATATCATGCAAAGTGATTTGTAAGGGCCTTGATGTACTTGGCGCCACAATCTCACGCACCTCCTGAGCGGGAGGCGAAGGTACTGACACGTGAGGAGAGTTAGTCGGCATAACTTCCCCCTCGTTGTCTGGTGATAATTTCTTTACCGGTAAAGACTGACTTTTATTTAAAGTAACATCAATACAATTGGTACACATATTTCTATTGGGCTCCACATTGGCTTTTAAACATAATGAACAAGTAGATTCATCTGTATCAGACATGTTTAAACAGACTAGCAATGAAGGCTAGCAAGCTTGGAAAAAATCTTTCAATAAATTTACAAGCAATAGAAAAAACGCAGCAGCGCTTTTAAAAAACACAAAAAAACTGTCACAGTCGAATAACACTGAAATAATTCAGTTATAGCCAACAATTTTAACAGTAAACAGTAAATGTATGAATTTAGCAGAGGATTGCACCCACTAGCAAACGGATGATTAACCCCTCAATACCCAAAAACGGATAATCAATTTAAGATTTAACGTTTTTCTCACAGTCAAACACACTGTCACAGGTCTGCTGTGACTGATTACCTCCCTCAAAAATGAATTTTGGAGACCCCTGAGCTCTCTGGAGACGTCCTGGATCAAGGAGGAAGAAGCAGGAAGACTGTGCTAGAATTTTAACTGCGCAACAAGGCGCTAAAAAAAGGTCCCTCCCACTCATATTACAACAGTGGGAGACCTGTTACAACGGTTTCTATGCAGAAATATACGATAGCCATGTGGAAAAAAAATCATGCCCAAAAGGATTTATCACCAAAGTACCTCACAAAACGAATAACATGCCAGTAAACGTTTTAAAAAAAAAAAAAAAAAAAAACTTTCCAGGGTTATGCAAAGTTATCACTAAGCCTGCTACCAGTCGCTTCTACTGCAGTTAAGGCTCATACATTAGTTTCAGTATTAACAGTATTTTCTCAGTCAGATTCTAGTCCCTAGAAAATAACTCAACTGTGCATACATTTATCAGCCTGATACCAGTCGCTACTACTGCATTAAAGGCTGTACTTACATCATATGGGTAACAGCAGTGTTTTCTTAGTCAATTCCATTCCTAGAAAATATTTACTGCACATACCTCATTTGCGTGGGACCCCGCATGCTATTCCCTTTTCTGAAGTTACCCCACTCCTCAGAATGTGCGAGAACAGCCAGTGGATCTTAGTTACGTCTGCTAAGATCATAGAAAAACGCAGGCAGATTCTTCTTCTAAATACTGCCTGAGAGAAAAAAACAGCACACTCCGGTGCCATTTTAAAATAATAAACTATTGATTGAAGAATAATTAGGTAAAAAAAAAAAAAACTCCTATCTCCTCTCGCGACCTCCTTCTTTGTTGAGACTTGCAAGAGAATGACTGGATATGACATGTGAGGGGAGGAGCTATATAGCAGCTCTGCTTGGGTGATCCTCTTGCAACTTCCTGTTGGGAAGGAGAATATATCCCATAAGTAATGAATGACCCGTGGACTGAACACACTTAACAAGAGAAATAAACTTCTCAGGCTTAGCATAGAGATGATGTCTCAATCTTGACAAGACTGTTCTGACATGTTTAACATGATCTGTTATATTCTGAGAGTAAATTAAAATGTCGTCTAAATAGATGACAACGAATATGTCTAGGATATCCTTGAAAATATCATTTATTAGGTATTGAAACGTTGCCGGCGCATTACAAAGTCCGAATGGCATCACGACATACTGGTAAAGGCCATAACGAGTACGAAATGCCGTGAGCCATTCGTCCCCTTGTCTAACTCTGATGAGGTTATAAGCGCCTCTTAGGTCTAATTTGGTAAAACAGGTGGCACCCGCAAGGCGTTCGATAAGCTCTGGAATAAGCGGTAGAGGATATCGATTTTTAATTGTGCGTTTATTTAGTTCTCTGTAATCCACTATGGGTCTTATAGTATTGTCTTTATTCTTTACAAAGAACATCCCAGCTCCTGCGGGTGAACTGGAAGGTCGTATAAACCCTTTCCTTAAATTGTCTTCGAGGTAGTTTTTTACTGCTGTAAGGTATTAAGAGCTTGTGTAATGGCTTCTACCTTATCAGTTAAGCTTTGTACATGTGTAACAATGTCTACTGGATTCATTTTAATTAGGCTTGGTAATAATGTCAGATATTTGGAATCTGGAGGTTAAGTTCCTAAAAGAAGAGAGGATAATTGCAATGGTTGAATCCAACTGTTGACAGCAAGGTATATATATATATATATATATATATATATATATATATATATATATATATATATATATATATATATATATATATATATATTTATTCAGTCTCTATGTTATTTGACCTCTAAGTAAGAGTAAAGGTATTGTGGTGTTGAAGGACTGTTGCTTTAAGGAGCGGCAGCAAATGATACACTTGGTCATTCATCTAGCAACAATCCTAACATTAGTGTATGGTTAATTATATGTATAAAGTATCTCTATAGTCATTTAGGAGGCAACAAAAATGACAGAGATATATATATATATATATACACAGAACCAAAATGGAGGTTGTATACAAAGAGAGGATAATGTTTAAATAATATTTGCATGAAAGTAGAGATTAACAATAACGGTTAGGATAATGAAATTGAATCCAAGTGGCAACGGATATTATGTGAGACAATATGAATTTAGTTAAGGTAGAAAGGTCTTACTTATAAGTCCGGGAGGAAGAGCAGCAGAAGAGCTTGTTAGAGCTGTGAGCGCCGCGGGCGGTTTGAGATGTCGGCGTGTGACGTCACCGCAAGTGAAGAGAACAGCTGACAGGCTGCTTGCAAACGGAGACAGCAGAGGAATATCCACACGATCAGCGTGAGTAACACAGAGGCTTCATAGAACGGTTTCAAACAGGAGTGTGTAGTAGAATCCCTTAAGAGCAACTTCAGGCATACAGAGAATATAAAGTTGGTTACTCTTGTAGAGGAATTGTAGAGCTGGGAAATCTTAGTGTTAGCACAAAATTACCAAGCACTGAATGATCAGTGAAAGGCTTTTTTATACAGGTGTATGAAAGTAACACACCCACAATTAAAGAAAACAGTACCTGAGATGAAAAAAAAGGGTGAATATGACAATAGTACAACTCCGGTACCATTTAAAAATAACAGAAGAACTGAAGAAAAAAAACTAACTATATTTCACCACTCTCTCTTACTACCTCCATGCTTGTTGAGCGTTGCAAGAGAATGACTGGATATGGCAGTTAGGGGAGGAGCTATATAGCAGCTCTGCTGTGGGTGTCCTCTTGCAACTTCCTGTTGGGAATGAGAATATCCCACAAGTAATGGATGATCCGTGGACTGGATACACCTTACAAGAGAAATCTGATTGGCTGATTCAATCAGATTGAGCTCACATTCTATTGGCTGATTGGAACTAATTGGATCAGCCAATCGGATTGAACTTGAATCTGATTGGCTGATTGAACTTTAACTTTTTGGGTTATTCTCCATATATCTATATACAAATCCAACTGTCTGGCTCCTAAAAATATGCCTGGCTCCAAAATATTCTTACTAGCTCCTAATTTTTGAACATATTTGTCAAGCACTGGACTAAAAGCATCAAAAGGTAACACTGAACTATAATAGGGAGTATTACGAGTGACAAGGTTTGTGTTGCTGTTTTGTATACATTCATGTGTTTTTGATGCTATGAGTCCAATTCTCTAGAGAACTGACCCATAGGGCTCGATTGATCAAGCTGTTCGCACACCCCGTCCCCATGACTGCAGGTTTTCACAAGAGATAACTTTATTATAGTAGCGGCGACGGTGTGGGCGGGAGATTAGGGGTTAATAATTGTAGGTAGGTGGCGGCAATGTAAGGGAGGGCAGATTAGGGGTTAATCAAATTTATTATAGTGTTTGAGAGGCAGGAGTGCGGCGGTTTAGGGGTTAACACATTTATTATAGTGGCGGCGAGGTCCGGTCGGCAGATTAGGGGTTAATAAGTGTAGGTAAGGTAGCGGCGACGTTGAGTGGTGGGGGGGCAGATTAGGGGTTAATAAATATAATATAGGGGTCGGCGATGTTAGGGGCAGCAGATTAGGGGTTCATAAGTATAACGTTGGTGGCGGCGCTGTCCGGTCGGCAGATTAGGGGTTAAAAAAAAGTTTATTAAGTGGCAGCGATGTGGGGTGGCCTCGGTTTAGTGGTACATAGGTAGTTTATGGGT